>NC_031775.1:13452267-13647831 GCF_001522545.3 Parus major | reverse complement strand
AGAGAAGAGAAGACTCACAATAATCATCTAATCCAACTGTCTGACCAATTAAGAGCAGATCAAAAGTTAAAGCATGTTATTAAGGGCATCTCCAAATGCCTCTTAAAAACTGATGGGCTTGGACTAGTGAGCATCTCTCCAGGAAGCCTGTTCCAGTAAAGTAATTTTACTTAGTCCCCTTCTAAGTAAAGAAATGGTTCCTAACATTCTCTCTGAACCCCTTCTACTGTAGCTTTGAACCACACCCATGTTCCCTGTTATTGGATACTAGGCACAAGAGATGAAAAATTACTCCAGTTAATTTGTTAAAATTTTTAGAAATTCCTTGAATAGTTTCCTGAAGTAAATCTGCAATGTGCAAAAGAAAAGGATGAGACTTTGGGATAATGGAAAAGTTTCCATGTGTCTTTGATATTTGTTGAAAAAATGCAATTAACAAAAGTCCACCTGAATGAAACCTCTCCTTCTGAACCACGTAATAATTATTTATTCATTGAGTACATAGTATATTTGAAGTTTATTCTAAGGATATACATCTGATCATATGGAATACACCATTACTTTCTTCATTAAAACCATAGTACAAAGAGAGCTTTCTCATCTGAGATTTCACACACCTTTTTCTTAATTAAATTGAAAATTCCCTTAGCTCCCAAGGACATTAATATATCCTAATGAATAAGTATTCAAATAATTTAATTCCTATTCCTGGAAAATTCTGAATAATGTAATAACAAATGTTAAGGCTTCCTGAAGCTTTTTTCTTCAGAAAATAATAAATGAGGAATTTGCTTCATCCTGTAAAATTCCCAGAAGGGAATGGGGCTATACACTTACACTTCACCAAATTTAGACAAACTAGATCTGGCTCACCAAATGAAAAAAAAACCCAACAAACCTGACTCTGTTGAATCAAAGCAGAGTTTAGAATTATTTATAAAGGGCACCAGTAATATTACTCCTGTTAAATTATTTCTCTTTTTCTGTAAAGCAGTAAGAAGCTTGTAAGAGACATTGTCTTTGACTTCATAGTATTGCAGTAGTTACTGTACCTTAAGCTCTCTGTCCCCAAGTTGGTGTTGTGTTGATTGCATGTTGCATGTTTTCCTCACTGTGACATTTCCCTTGAAGGTCGGTGAGCGCTGTAGAAGAAATCCCGGGTGGAACACAGAAGAACAACCGACAGAACCTACTAAGCTTGGGCTCCACCTTCTCTGTGTCTACAAAGGACTACTCAGCAGCTGCTGCATCACAGAAATGTTTGTTCCACAGGAAAGAAAAGGTGAATGATGCAAAAGATATAAGCTGATTTCAAAATATCACTGAAGAGAAGTCTCTCATCTAATTTTTGTTCAACAGTGATGTGCATATTAGCTACTGAGTCATCTTATTAGATGAGTATTCTAAATTGACAGACTCCAAATTAGGCATGATCCAGTTGTGCTGTCAGAACTGAAGGCAGTGAAAGCAATTGTCCATAAAGACTGTGCAAAAGCTGGTAATTGAACCCTCTCTGACCTACATATGTGATTTTTGCAAGCATCAAACACCATATGGACTGTTTTCACCAACCACTTTGACTTCAGCTTCAGAACAGAAAAAAAAAAATTACGGAGACACTTAACCCAAACCTTTGTCAGCCAATGGTGCTCAAAGGACTTAATTTTTTTTTAAATTTAAAAAAATTAAAAAAAATTTTGTGCATATCTGGACAGAAAGCATAGACCAGCAGTGAATGTGCCCAGACAGTTCTATTAATTGACTATTTCTAGTTGCTAAGTTGTGGTAGGACTCTGTTAAATGGAAAGGATAATGTTTCTTTAAAAGTTGGATTGCAAAAATTCAGAAATAACTGAATCACTGAAAACTCCACCATGACCCTTCATATGGAGTTTTCTGTTGTGGAACAAGAAGGGACAGGTTTCAGGCTGATGAGTCCAGTTCAGAAGCTCAACAGTGACCAGTGACAAATATTTGGCCAAGAGCTTCAGTTAGACACTTTGGAAAACTATCTTTTCTCATATAATTTTTTAATTTTTTTATTATTTTAGATTGAATTATTTTTAAATTTTATTATTATGATTTTTGTGGGGATAATAATGGCCTTTTACAGAAGGAGTTCAGCAACTGTTAAACACAGTGCTATTCCCTCTTTATTGTGATACAAAACTGCATTGTTTGTTGGTAGGACCATACTATTATTATTATTAAATAAATATTGAGGTTTTTTTAAAGTATCTGAATGGGTCTAGTTACTAAGTCATGGTAAATGGCTAGAAAGATTCACATCTTATTACTTGAAGACAAGGGGGATCTAAAAGCATAGATGTATCTGATGAAAACCCAATATATACAATTAGTTGAGATGAATGCTCAGCAAGAAAAAAAGACCTTAAAAAATGTTGAAGTTATTTGAAGTTAAAATAAAGGAATACAGTGTCTACTAATAAGAACTATCAGTCAACCTTTATTATAGGGAGGACTGTATTTCAGTCTAGCTCTTAAGAAAGCTGGGTTTATTCAATCACAGTGGTGTGTATGTATGTGTTTACATGTCTGTAACTGTCCTCAGAGTAATTTGAGAATCAAATGAGAAAAAGTCTCGGAATAAATTAAGTTTCTGTGCCATGAAAACAGGTGCCTTTCAAAGGAAATGGGTTAAGTGCCTTTACAGAGGAAAAGGCTTCAGCATGAGCTTACCCCTACTTAGACCCTGGAGAGTCTACACAGGAGAGACCCCAAGCAGAGAGAAGTCATCAGTCAGCATTTGCATCTTATTAGACACTGAAGTCAATTAGGTCCAGCATACAGATCAATAGAAATGGGTTTCATTGATACTTGTGTTTGGGATCTTCGTTCCATTAAGAAGAATTACTAAATTTCTAAATTGTCTCCTTGCAGTTTTCAGGTCCAGAGTTTGTTATTTTGTCTAGCGAACCACCAGTGACCTTACAGCTGCCTGGATCAATTGTGGTAAGTATGAACATTAAGAATTTAGAACTAATCCAGTGACATTTTAGTCAGGGCTCTTTGTAAGTAGCACCTCAGTCTCAACCCAGTATTCTTCTCATGTCCTCCTCTAAAAAAAAGTTAGGGTTCCTATAGAGGTATTGAGACTTGAAAGGATATGTTTTAATTCTTAGCGCTATTTAGTTACTTCTGTGGCTGCAAAAAAAGCTTCATTTATCCTTCTCAGCTAAGAATGCTCACTTTAGCCCTAGACTTTTGAGACAAAGACTGTACAGCAAATCTGCAATATGACATTCCAACGTGAGGGACTTCTCCAGCTTGAAAGCACATACTTCACCTTTGCTTAAGATTGGGTAGAAAGTTGACAGCAGACAGCAGTAAAAATGAGAGCAAAGCAAATTTGGAATTAGCCACAAATCTAGAATAACCCTGGTGACTGGAGAATTTGAGTATGCTCAGCTGTTTTGTTGTGATTCTCTTGTTTTTTTTTAAAAAAAGAAATGTTTGTGATATTAATTTATGAGAAGGGAGACAGAGAATAGCATGGTGTTGTGACCAATTCCAACAGGTTGTTTAGAGACAGGCTACTAGTGGGCCTCAGTAATAAAATACTGTGGAACTCACATTGCTTATACTTGGCACTCATTCTTCATTCTTTCTTGTGTGTTCTTAGACTAAAAAAGGGAAATCCTATTTGTCCCAAAGGGATCTTAACGTAATTTTACTGAATGGCCAGTGCCTTGAGGTGCAATGTGACATCAAGACCAAGGCAAGAGATGTTTTCAACACTGTGGTGGCATATGCAAACTTGGTGGAACATTTCTACTTTGGCTTGGCTTACCTGAAAGGTAATGAGACACTTAAGTACAGTGACAGCTCTGTCCGTCAGTGCCTCTGGAGTCACTTTATCAATGAGTTCCAGTAAGATCCTTTAAGATCCTTAGGTAGAAGCAGATACAAAACTTGTGCAAAAATAAGGTATGTTGATTAAAACTACACTGCACTGATGGAAAGCATGTCTGCCCTAGGACTGTGCATCATCACAGCCATATGACATTTACTGGCTGATATTCCCAGGCAGAAAATGCTGTGTCCCAGCCTTGCACTCAAATAATACTGAGCCATGCAGCTCCAGCAGAAATTCCAAGAAGCAGTGCACTTGGAAAGATTGCCTGTGTTTATTCCTAGATATAAATGGGAATACAGATTCAGATATGTCATCTACCAGACCCACGTTTCCCCCTCATGCTTTCTGATGGCAGGCACAGCTGAGGCACTGGGAAAGAGCACACACCTTGTGTGTAGAGCATGAGGATTACAAAGGGATGTAGAACCTGAATGGTGAGAAGAATGCAAGCCCCATAAATCCTTGAGTGATTTCACAGATACCATACTAATTACAGCATCTAACATTTGTAATTCAAAATTACATACTGTCCTAAGTTCTCCATCAAAGGAGCAATAAGTAAAATCATGACACAGAGAAGTAAATCTCAGCTGACATCCCAAATTCATTTTATGTTTTATTGCTAGTGATGCACTCAATGAAGAAATCAGAACTTTAAGCTGCTGAAATATATCCAGGTTTATCACAGAACCCAACATTCTCATTTCAGGTAAAGAATTCTTCTTTTTGGATGAAGAGACCAAACTCTACAAAGTTGCCCCAGATGGCTGGAATGACCAACCCAAGAAGAAAATGTCCATCATTAATTTCACACTCTTTCTAAGAATAAAATTCTTTGTCAACCACTTTAATGTTATTCAGTAAGTGCACAACTCTGCTGATGGAAGGAAAACCAGTAGCATTAAGGGATACCATTCAAAGCTGCTCCTGAGTTCCTAAACCATTTTCTATTCCAGACACGGCTTGACAAGGCATCAGTTTTACCTGCAGCTTCGTAAAGATATTTTGGAGGAGCGATTATATTGCAGTGATGAGACTGCCCTGAAACTCGGCGCTTTGGCTTTGCAAGCAGAGCTTGGCAATTATGCTTCTGAGGTGTGGAGAAATAATGCAGTATTTCTCAGAGGTCTCTCTGTACAACTTTTGCAGCTTTTGTTTGTCACATAGTGTTTAAAGAGGAAATGTGAACAGCAGAAAACTTAAGTCCTCCAGATAAGTCCTTCAGACTTAATAAAAAAAAAATTACAAAATTTTTCTGATGATGGAATAGTAATGAGCCAGGTGAATTTCCCAGGAAATATGACAGAATGATGAGAGAATCTAGGTTCCTCATAATTGATAAGATATCCTGGAAACTCCATAAAATCTGTAGAAAGTTTCTGACACAGGCCCAGCTTGGACGTGCAGAGGGGTTTAAAGAGATTATTAAATAGGGAAGAGAAAAGAAAATGAACACTTCAGAATTCACAGCTATTTCATGTCTCTGACTGTATATCCGACTAGCTGTCCTACTTTTGAAGTGTATAGAAAACACCCATTTATGTTGTCTTCTGTATCTTCAGCTACGTAAATCAGTGTATCTCTGTTAATTGAACTCTGAGTGGTCTGATCCATGTGGTCAGATCTATCATGGCAATGCAGGTTGTACTGATGCACTGTTGTACTGATGCAGCTGTAGCTGTCAGCAGTGCAGGACACTCCTGTAGGCCCAGCTCCTTTCTCCCCTCTGCCCAAAGGAGTGGTGTGTGCTTGGAGCAGCTGCCTGAGCACAGGGGCAAGAGGCAATTTGGCTGTCAGGACACTAGGTGCTGTTCCCACTTTCCTTTGGGAAGTGGCAGCAGGGTGACTTCTGCATATGGGTCACCCTGAAAATGGAATGCAGTGAATAATAAAAGTCAAGAAAGAAGAAAAGGTCTCTGTCTCTTTGGTATTTTTTTCAATTTTTTTTCCCCTACAGATGCATGGAAAGAGCTATTTTCGTGTTGAAGACTACGTTCCAGCAAGTCGAATAGAGAGAATGACCCTGGCATATGTACAGCGAGAGCTTGCTAAATTACATCGTATGAATCGCTCCCTATTTGAGGATGAAGCTGAACTAGAATTTTTAAAGGTAAATTGCCTTACCCCAAACACTATTTATTAATTTTGAGGTTGAAAGCACCTCTCTAGTTACTCTTGTCTATTTTCCTCTTGCCTGATACAGTAGATTTTAGATATGATGAAAAAATTTGTACAGTCAACAAAAATCTCAGTATTTCATTCTGCTGTAGATACTGTCACTCATCACTGAGAGTTTTCATAACACGTTTTGGTGTATTTGCAGCATTCTAAGGCTTGATGTAAATTTTTGGCATGTTACCAACATGTCTGGGCTCCAGAAGATTATAAAACATGAGAATAAGCACTTTTTTGACTTCAGAAATTACAGCAAGTGTTCAGCCACTTTCTAAACATGTAGTGATTGTTTAAAAGTATCTGTGAACCCTGGAAGTGAGGAAGGAGTTATCTGAAGTATTTTTTCATTTGTCTACTTCTCTAGGGCTCTAAAGCGTCACAATGATGTGGGATTTAACGTTTTCCAGCTAATTTGTCCTTCTCCCCAAATCTCTCTGCTTTCCATCAAATGAAAAATATCAGGGATTAAATAATGGATAAATACCAGTAGTCATTTTGCTGCAGTGCCACACACTGTTATTCACAGTATTTTAGTTCAGCTGCTATTTAATTTTATTAGTCCGTCATCTATCACTGTCAGTGCAATTGAAGAAAAAGATTGAAGCTTAGCCTTAATGACAGTCCCATCATGCGTGGCAAATCCAATGAAGAAAAGCAGCTTTGTTAGTATCTGTTTCAATAAGTCTGTAGAAGGAGCCAACACATCATACAAAGTGGGAAAGACAGACCCCATGGCAAGAGCATGTAAATTCCAAATATGAAAGGGATTAAAAATTAAAACCCAGATTCAGCTAGTGATTATAGATGCCCTAGTTTTCAGGACCTGAACATTTGTACTATGGTTACTTTCTACAAAAAATAGATCTTCTTAAAGTGTTTTATTTTGGTCACTGAAAATCTCTGTTCATAATTGAAAAGTCATTTGGGGATTCTACAGTAGCTTCCCAGAAAGGAAAGATAAGGTTTTAGGATAAACTTATATTGGTCTGCAGATCAGACAGTAAATCCTAGTTATATTCCAGAGTTCTGTAAAGTGTCTGAGTCACATTTTAACACCTTTGTGGCCAAGTACAGGAGGCAGAAAGACAAGCATGAACCCCCAGAACCTCTGGGTGACTTCCTCAGAATATCCCCTGCATGGCAGGGGCAGACACTGGCTCCTCAGACACTCAAAAGTATTTTCTCCTCCATCTACCCAGCTTTTCTTCCCATGAATCTTTTTGAGTAAGGCATGGTAAAAGCACTTTCTCTCTACAAGGTGACTCAGCAACTTCCTGAATATGGAGTGTTATTCTATCGTGTATCCCAAGAGAAGAAAGGGACAGAAGGGGACATCATCCTTGGAATCTGTGCCAAAGGCATCATCGTCTATGAGAACAAAAATCACACTAGAATTGCCAGTTTAAGATTCCAGTGGCGTGAAACAGAAAGAATTTCAGCTCATGTGAGTTGGAACTAACTAAATCTCTCTCTAAAATATCTACTGTTTTACTGCCTTTCTTCCTGTTGTTTTGACAAATTTATTGCATTCAGAGTGAGAATGAGAGTGACTCTATATGGGCAAGTCCTTTCTGAAAAGAGTTTAAAATCAAAGCTTGATCGGGATGTGGATATGAAGATACTGAGTCCTTTGTGAAGTATAGTTCTGCAGTATTTATGTCAAGGCCAAAGACAAATTACTATAAAATTGAATAATCTGGTGCTGATTATTACAGAGACTATGCCAAATTTCTCTACAGCATATTCTATACTCATTCCTCTCTTGTCTTTACTGCTCTTTTCTTCTGTTTTTCTGCCTACATGAGTTCATGGGATTATGTCTTCCACTTTCCAGATCTCATTATACTCGTCCTCATCTCCTTGAATATTGAGGTCTGCTAACAAACTAGTATTGGTGACAAGATTGTGACCCATTTCTAAATGGGATTTTGACATTAGAGGTGTATCAATGTACTGCTGTACAGTTTAGGTGCCAAACTGGATTGCAAATTTTCCAGCTTGCTTGCTCTCCAAAAATAGTCCTTCTCTCCCTTGAAGATATGTTCCTTTTCATATCAAATTTGTTTAATAATTTTAACATCTGTGGAGCCAAATGTTGCAGTTTCAGCAACCTGCTGTCAATGCATTCAATGTCCTAAGGCTCTTGATTTTCAACATAGAAGAGTTATGATCCCAATGACAGACACCTGGCTTACAAGTGCTGAATTTACAACAGGCATTTCCTGCATGCAAAAGGGATGCAGTCAGGCATAAATACAACTGGAACAAACCAACAAGATTATAAAAATGAACTGCCAGTGCCTCAGTGTAGTGACTGATATATGAAGCAACCTGTGCTTTTATTTCCCCTTCAGAGAAAAAAATTCATGATTGAAAGCAGTTTCAGTGGCAAGAAACACACCTTCATTACTGATACAGCAAAGACATGTAAATACCTACTGGACCTCTGCTCTGCCCAGCACAAATTCAATGCACAGATGAACTCTAGGCAACTTCGGCAAACTTCATCAGGTGAGGTATAAATGCACTTTTGCTACAGGGACCATAGGACAAGGTTATGTTTTAGGTAAGGTACATGCACCAAATCTGAGAATTAGAACCTGCCACCTCAGTTTCACTCTGCTTCAGTAGAAAATAATTTCTCCTACTACACTGAAAGTTAGAAGAGTCTAATTTGTCTGATTAAGTCTAATTCAGCATATGTATGTTAGTAGGCATGTGTAGGGGGGTGAAGAGAGATTCTCTGAATAGAACAACTAAGTAGCTGAACTCAGATTAAAAAAAGAAATAAGCATGATTTCACTTCCCTTCAGGAGAACTCTGCTGCTGAGAATTCCACAGAAATGTATCAGACCTACCCCAAATATAACCTGAAAAATGTTCCACACAAATTAAAACTATAATAGTGCCCAGACATGCTGGAGCTGAACTTAGTTATTTTGCATAAGAGAGGGATGCAACCCAATGGTTCAGTCCCAGGACAAAACCACTAAAGGCATGTGAGTCACAGCCACTTCACTATATACCTGCTAGCAGCTCTTAGATTTTGCCATGTCTGTGCCATGAATGGCAGCTCCTCAGGCTTCAAATTTTCCATAGTTTCTAAGACAAAATGCTGCTCTATCCAGAGCAAGTACATAGCACATATCACCCACAGTTGTCAGCATGTTCTGTAAAGATGGGCAAGGATTGTTATGGGGAAACTGAGGCACATAAGAAATAAGAGCCTAAGCTGACAACCATCATCACTCTTTACTTCAGTGGAGCAATATGAGTTTTCACTAGCTCATCCACTGCCTTTAACAGAACCAGGATCATTTAACAACCCTTGAGTGTTTGACCTGGTGAGTCACTGCAGGAAAATCAAATGTCATGCCTTATCTTCTGGGATGTTCCTTTCTGTAGTAAAACCATAAAAGTGTTGGCAACAAATACTACCATGGCATTCAACAGGATGATTGACATATTGCCTCCTTACCACTAAAATTATTTAATGAAAGTTGAAATTTTTGCACAAAATTGTTACAATGGAAAAAAGCCAGAGGATGGCATTTAGGTTCAAGGCATCTTGAACCTAAATGTTTGTTGCTTGACATCTCCAGCTTCTAACATGATTTAGTGGGATTGTTCTTTATTGCATTAAAATGAGTGCTAATAGTGCATCTTACAGTTGCCTGTGTCACATTTGCTTGTGGTAATTCATCTTAAAAAAAAAAATACATTCCATATATAACAGAATACAGTTATTGAGAACTAAGAAAATTATAACCCAAGTGCTGACTACAAGTACACCAAATCACTGAAACGAGCCAGACTTACACAAGCCACGTGACCGCAGATTCTGGGCTTCAGGGTGTGCTTGCTGTCCCAGAAAAAAAAGCTTGGTAAGGCAGTGACAGACAGTAATTCAAAATTCTGCCTTTGCCACCACTCACCACAGTGAGTCTGTAAGAGATGATGAGACTCTTTCTGCATGTTTCTGCTTTTGATGCACTGCTCAGATTTATAGTAACCATCACTTCAAAACCTGAAGCCACCCTCTACTTCAGAATCACCGTGGCAACTCCCAGGCTGAGTTACTCTGGATAGTTAAGACTTCTGATGCCTTAAGAAATGCCTCTAATCAAAGTCTGAGGAAAGAGGGAACCTAGATTTAATGCTGCAGAGTAGTGTTCTAGAAAGTTGTATTCAGGCTACTATTTGTTAGAAAAACACACAGCACTTTAGCTGGCATGTAGAAGCAGAATTTAAGTTCATGTTTATGCTAGCCTGTATCAAGTCAAGATTTTATTTTCCAGTGTGTCTGCAATTGCCTGCTGTCCCTCCATCCTCCAAGTCCCCTCTCCAGCCCACCCACTGAGAACCTAAATAAATTAATGTCTCTTTCAGCACCACTTTGTTTCAGAAGCGGACAAATTTGAATATAGAAGAGCCCAGGTGTCATTAAGCAAGTAGTAGATTTCACAGAAAGGTAGAAAACTGGATAGAAAGTATTGCCACCAAGATGGTCCCCACTTGACTTCACTTGTGCAAATGACTCAGTTCCTTGGTGTTCCCCTGAACTTTGGAGAGAATATTTCCTAGAGTTCCTGTCTTCTTGGATATAAATATACTGGAGTGGAATGCCTGTGAAGGATGAGAAATTAGCAACCTGGATAATTCAGACTCTAAAAGACAGATGTTTCTCATACACCAATCATTTACAAAATACACTTTACAGAAATATTCAGGTTTAAGTTATATAGGGTTGCGCATTTCACCTGTCTTTGTGGAAAGTGCACTTGTAGTATAATTCACAGAAATTAAACTTAAATGCAGCATATGCTTTTTATGAAAGAAAACTCCTTCTATTCACCCCAAGACCAAGGTGTCCACAAGGATAAAAGAACAAATACATCTGTAATGTCAATATTATTTTCTGGCATATTCAAAATATTTTATTTAAATTTCCTTTGAGCTTAAAAGAATGTGATAATATCAGTGGATTTGTATTTGCTTCTTCTCCCCTCCTGCTTCTCATTCAGAGGACAGTAAATTTCTGGAAATAGACAAATCAAATTCTGCATATGCAGCTCAGCATGAACACCTTGCCCTTATTCAGAGACTGTCTCGGTCAGAGAATGTGCTCTATGGAGCAAACCTGGAAAACCTTTCTGCTGGGATGATGAGCAAATCTTGTGATAACCTCAGTGTGGAAACCAACAACAGGACTAGAGACAAAAGCAATCTTGGCAGGTAGGTTTGCTTTTCCTCTCTGAACATGTGTAAGAAGACTCAGACATAAACTTTTTTTTGTTTTTTTAAGTTCTTACTGTGGTCACACCAAAAGGTCTGGGGCTCCATGGTGCCAGTAGTAGTGCAAATGCAGGCAGCAAGTTAATTGGCTAACAGAGAAGAACTTGAAAAAGAGTGACATTTAAATTTGTAGCAGATTCAAGAAGAAACCACTAATTGGGTTATGGGGTATTAAAAAATGAGGGAGAAGAAATGTAATATATTTAATGTCTGCGTATCTTCACTGGAAATTACAGCATGTGAACTAAAAAACCATCAGAAGCCAGTTTTGATCAGGAATGCAGAGATCATTACTTAGTTGGCCTCCATGTCTAAATGTGCAAATCATAGGGAACAGTGCAAGAACTTCTCCCTCTTTGTTTTGGTGCATTCACCTGTGTAGGTGGTTACTGTAGCTGCACAGCCTCAAGGCCTTTGATGAATTCTAGTGCCTTTTAGAATACTAAGGGTTGGAATAGAGTCAAGGAGAACATGAACTACCAGAAAATCTTTCAGATATGGTTTTGTCTAAATGGACAGCAGGGTTAAATGAATCATGGTGAAGCTATGCAGTGTTTCTTGATACTTGCAGTCAGCTCAGAGCAAAACACAGGAGGCATCAGTCATGACATGAGTGGTCTAATGACAACTGTTATTTGGAAGGAAATGTTGGTAAGGATAAACTACCTCTCCCCTAAAATTAAATATGTCCCAGAAATCAGAATACTCATTGAAAGGCTATAAACCTGTACATTTCCAACTAGGCTCTGACAGACTAATGACAATGAAGAGTGCTAAATACAATTGCTGTTTTTTTATTGTAACAGTGTCCCTTTCCTGCCATGCAGATCTGTATCAGGGCTATCCCAGTCAGAAATGCACATCAATTTGAATGGAAAGCAAAGGAGTTATGACTTCCTCTCAATCCATTCAACTCAGAACACAATCAGTGGTGAGTATAATAATCATAAAGAGAGATAGTGTCCTTCCATGTTTATTGTTTCAATAGAAGGAGACCAATATATACTTTACTTATAAATTAAAGACTATCCTTTTTTATAGTCCTGGAAATTAATCCAGAGTTTAGCAAGACAAGCTGTTTTCTTCCCCTTAACTCCCAGTTTGCATCAGGTTCAGTGGTAAGGGACTTTGTGATAAAATGATTCTATATGCTACATATATATATATATATATATATATATATATATATATTCCATAATGCTGTAATGCTCTATAGTGCCTAATGCTCTACAGAGATGGAGTTCAGTACACTCAGAGACTCTGGTATGGAGCAATATCCCCATGCTCAAAGGTCATTGTTTGCATCAGGTTCAGTGGTAAGGGACTTTGTGATAAAATGATTCTATGCTACATATATATATATATATATATATATATATATATATATATTCCATAATGCTGTAATGCTCTATAGTGCCTAATGCTCTACAGAGATGGAGTTCAGTACACTCAGAGACTCTGGTATGGAGCAATATCCCCATGCTCAAAGGTCATTGTTTGGTTTGAAACTGAGATCTACAATTCAGTAATGAATGAATGAGTCAGCATAGGCTCCAGGTCTTTCCTCTGCTCTTGCACTTGCATGACACCTCCTGGAATAAGGACTAATATGGATTTCTAGTTTTCTATCATAAGCCAGACTGCATGCACATGGGGAGCCAATCTATGGAATATGAAGCTATGATTATCTGATTAGTCTATTTAAAAATTACAACACTACTTTAAACACACTATGACAATTGCTCAATGTTAAATAGTCATCCCTGCAATCAGTGTTGGTTGGATTGCACCTTCAGAGCCAAAAGGGCTCACAGGGCCTAAGCTAGAGCCCACAGAAGATTTTGAGTCCAAATCACCCTCAGGTTCCGTGGACATTACATACCTGACTCTTTAAATATTCTAACCTTAATAAAAACATTGCAGAAAAATTTATATTCTCCCAGAAAGGAACACTGTAGGAAGAGCTTGCACAGCCCTTTACAGAGATTTTTTCAAAGAATGAAACTTCTGAACACTTGTTTGAGCTTCCTTCCAGAATTATATTGATTCAAAAGTAAGAGTAATATTGAAATCAAAGATAAAATATATATTAATTTTTGAAGCTCCAGTTTTCATAATACATGAATATACTGTCTATAAATGCATCACTCTACATTTATTCTAGCTGTTTTGTTTCTGCAGCACCTGGATCACCAGCCATGCAAAAGGAAGTTTTGCTAAGTGGTCTAGAAAGAGAAATCATCTGTGTCAGCCTAAAACGTGACCCTAAGAATGGATTTGGTAAGTAATGAACATAAATATTATGTTTGTTACTGGGACCATCAGATCCTTGTGTTAACACTGATGCTAGCTGATTCAGGCTGGGCAGGACTGTAAATTCCTTTAGTTCATTTAGAGTAAGAGTAGCAATCTTTGTGAAAGACTCAGAATTTCCAGGACTGAAAAGAACTAAGCACATAAATCAAGACCATTATATTTTCAGAGGATTAACTAAGGTCACAGAGACCAAAGGTACCAAGTGCCAAGAGTAGAATGAAAGAAACATGGTTTTAGTTTTGTATGTGAAGTACACATGTACAGATTTTATTTCTCTTAGACCTTACAGGTGGTGCCTGTGGGGGCACAAAATGTTTATACCAGCTTAACATAAATGTTTCTCAACTTTTGGTTTGTTACTTGGATAATATTTTTGTTATCTAATACCTTAATCACACTGTATCTGGTTCTAGTGGATAAGTTCAGACCATCAGGCTTCACAAATGACCATTAATATAACTAAAAATCAAATTTATAAATGGTGCAGGTCTGTATAATATCCTAATCCCAAACCCAACTGTTATAGCAGTGAGAAGAATATATTTCAATAGCCAGAGTTAGGATAGTGAAACTGAACTACCAAACAGTAGATTTAATTTTCACAGATCTCTTACATTATAAGTTTACATGGCCCACCTCAGGTTTCCTGGTTGCATGATGTAGAATGATCAAATTTATCTAATGAGCTTTTATACCATTTCCCTCCTGCAGGTGTTAAATGCTGCAGGTCTATCTAGTTCATTACTCATGCAAGTAAGTAGTTAGGTTACCAAGCCAGAAAAAAATTGTTATTGTTATTGGGAAATTTTATCTAAATAGTGATCAGAGACACCAGCACACTTTAATTATGATCTAAGTTTAAAGCTCTCCCAAGTCAAGACCTTGATCCCCTGTAAATCAAAGCTCCCCATGCCTAAGATCACGTATGAAACTTCTGCCATTGGAGTAAGAGCCTTTTGTGCTCTTAAGATTAATCTTTTTTAATACTGCCACTGTTTGCATTCTCATGCTATCTCATTTTTGCAGGTTTTGTAATTATTGGAGGAGAAAATGTAGGAAAATTAGACCTTGGTATCTTTATCGCTTCAATTATCCCTGGGGGACCTGCAGACAGAGCTGGAAATATCAAACCAGGTCATTTTCCGTAGTTTTTAATTAGAATTAAAATACTTGCATAGTTTAGCTATGTTATATAAAGTTAGCTACTCTGGATGTATTTCCTTATTTAGATGTGCTTTCTCTTGCCTTTATATTTTTTTTTTTTTTTTAAGGAGGACGACTCATCTCTGTGAATAATATCAGTCTTGAGGGTGTTTCATTTAATACTGCAGTTAAAATCATACAGAATTCTCCTGATGAAGTGGAGCTCATCATCTCTCAACCCAAAGGTATAAAGGCAAATGCCTCTGCTGGCTCTGGGAAGCTAACAGTTAACTCAGGAAACTCATTTTAGGCACTGGGATGTAGTACTACCTTCCTGCTACTGAATGCCAGCTAGAACAACCATACACTAAAATAGTCGACTCCTAGGAGGTATCATGTGATGTCTCTGCTACATCAGTGTGAAAAAATCTATTATGGGCTGCCTTGCTGAACACTAAAGGACTTTTGGCATTTCCTTCTCTGACAGAGAGTCATAGTGGTCTGCAGTGAGGAAGCAAACACATTCCTGAATATGTATACTTACAATAGCAGTGCTCCATTTTACATTGACAACTCATTTTATAGATCTGATTTAACAATCAGTTGAAATAGAAAGTTACTTTCTCCTCTTGTGCTGGTTTATAACAATATTTTTCTATAAGTTTACTTGCTATTTGTATTCAACAATGTCTTATTTTGGTATGGCTTTACAGACGTGTATGAAGAAGGATTAAATGAAGACAAGAATCTATCAAGAGGAAACAGCACTAGTGGATCTGAGATCTCCTGTGTAGACAGTGGGAGAAAAAAGATTCAGGATTGTCATACAGCTCTCCTCAAAGAACAGGACACAAATATAGATGAACTTGAGAAGACTCTCTCTTGGAATTTAGCATCAAAATCAGGCCCTAGGATTCCAGTTCCTTCAGCTGATAGCCTGGATGTAGAGGTAACTGAGATTTTGATGCTGCTCAGCAATATTACACACAGCACACAACAAATAACAACATACCAGATACATGTAGAAGGCAACTGTGAAGAAAAAGAGATAGAAAACCTTTAAATAAATTACATTGAAAATGTCAAAATTATACACATGTCGGGAATATGTAAATAAATGGGGAAACTGTTCTGAAAAGTGTTTTAAAATTCTCCTTCCTTTTCCAGTGGAGGGACAAAATTTTGAATGTTTTCTTGCAATCTTTAAGTTTTCAAACCAGTCACAGAACATGCCATGTCTAATTTCCTACTTTTAGACATCCTCCCTATGCATACTTAGGTTATGTGCATTTAGACAGATTGCATTTTGAGTAGCATTAGCATAAGCTTCCAATAACTCAGGGATATAAATGGTACCACTCCAGGTTTACAGTGACAGCAGGATCAAACTTGCTCTCTTCCTTTTTTTTTTTTTTTAAATTCCTTCTCCCCAGCGTCCCCCCCACCCCCCTGCCAACTCTTTGTTTTTAAACCAAGATGCTGTAATCTCATTAAAGTTTTTATTTTTGAGACAGGCAGCTGATTCTTCCCACTTAGCATCTTCATCAGAAACCAACTCAAAGGAAATCTACACAGTGGAACTTGTTAAAGAAGATGGGACTTTTGGAATCAGTGTGACTGCAAGTGTTACTGTTAATCTTTAATTGTCTGTCAAATTGTTACCTGACTGAGAGCAAAGACAGAAGACAGGCTGATAACAGAAATTGTTATCATGGCACATTTTAAACCTAAGTGTCCAACTGATTGACATAGAATGCATGAAGTACTGTCTCTGCTCATTCCCTGGTTTTTACCTACACCATCTGTGAGAGAAGTGTCCTGGCATATAGCACTTGGCAGTACAAGCCCCTTTTGTCCTTACTCAATTTGGGAACAAGATCTACCCCTGCAAGCAGAGTTTGGTCAGGGAGGACAAGAGAAGGCAACAATAAAAAATGTCTGCCACATTTGGATAACAAGTCCTTGTCCTAGCTATTTAAGTTTAGTTTATTCCTCCAGACTGAGATGTCTTTTACAGTTTTTGCTGAAATGAAATGGGAAGCAACAGCCATTTCATTGCCTGCAGAAGAAATTAAAGGCCATTTTTTTCATCTGAATTTGGCTAGGGGATGTAGATGGACAGAACATGATTGTTAGGTTCATCTGGAATTTCTCTGAGTGTCCGAGTTCAGGTCCATGCTTGATATGTTGTCTGAAAGATTAATAATTGAAGAATGGATATTGCACAGCGTAGAAGCTGGGCTAAAGGATAACTGAAAGATGGAAGACCATTTTATGTGAGCATAAGAAAAAATTTATGAATGTTTAGTAAATATTTTTATATAGTCAAATCGAAACACATTGCATTTTCCTGAGAAAATAAAATAAGATTTGTGCCTATGGAAGTATATTACAACTAAATTGGGTTTTGGAGTAATATTCTCTTTCCCTTTTTTCCAATATTTAAAGAAGAAAGTAATTCCTGAAGCAGTTACTTTGCAATGCATGTGTAAATTGCTTTGATTTTTACCACAGGAAGACTATATGAAGACTCTAACCTGTGGGCATGTTTTGCAGGGTGGAATTAACACCAGTGTGCGTCATGGTGGGATATATGTGAAGTCAATTATTCCCAGAGGACCAGCAGATAAGGACGGACAAATAAAGATAGGTAACATGTCTGGCAATAAAACCCTGGCCTTCAGAACTCAGTGTGGATGATGAAACACATTTGGGATTGGACATGTTACAACTGTGAAATGTAATATATTGTCCATCATTCCTTAGCCTGTCTTTGTACTACATGTAGGGATCCCACTGAAAAAACAGAAGCCTCACACCAACATTGTACAGTTACCCTCTGTAGCTGCTATCAGGCTAGTGATTCTGACATCATTGTTACTGTGATAACCAGATGCTATCACTGCATTTACTTACAGCATACTCTGGAATGTTTTAGCTGCTAGTTATAAAATGCTGTACAGCAAGCAGTATTGCTTTCCTATGAATTAATATTAATTTGACACATGTAAGCATTAGGATCTGTTGTAACATGGGCAGCCTCAAAGTTTACACCCTCTGAACCTGAACATCAAAGCAACTTGATGTTCTTGGTTGTTCTTTGTTTTTCTTACCTCAGGTGATCGTCTGCTGGAAGTAGATGGCATCAGCCTCTGTGGCATCACCCACAAACAAGCTGTGGAACACCTTAAGAAATCTGGCCAGGTTTGTACAGCAGCAGAGATCAATAAGATACCCAGTAGACTAAACTGGATTTAGTATGAAGCACAAGTACCCAAGTTTGGCTGAAAGAACCACCCCCGCTCTGCTCCTACCCCATTCCTCTAAACAGAAAAGTAAAAAGACTTGATCTCACCGTGTCCTGTGTAACTGGAACCTGCTAATCATTGTTTTAGATTGCCAAACTGGTTCTAGAAAGGGGAAACTACCAACTGGCAGAGCCATGTTTGACTGCTAATGACAGAAAGGAGGACCAATGTGCAGTAGTTTCTGTGGCAACATCCCTCACAGATGGTACCAAGGACTGCTGCTTTTTGACAGATGGTAAGTGATAAAGAAGAAACTCAGGGTGACTTCCTACAATGTGCAGGAAAGGAATGAATGAAAAGAATTCCATGAAATTTCTGTAGGTTGGAAGGAAAACTGTATACTGAATAAAATGATAATGTTCAATATTAATATTATCAAAAATCAATTCTGAACAAAATATTTCTGATGTTCGTAGAGTCACAGTGGCTAGATATAGCTGAATTTATTCCTAGGCATAAATACTGTGTCTCTCAGCCTTGGTGAGTCTGGCAAGGGGACAGCCCTGTCTGTACTCCACAGCACTGCTGGGTAGGAAGCAGCTGTGTGGATGTGGCCAGGCTGTTACCCAAGGAGAGCCTTATCAGCACAACTGCTGATGCTGTGACAGTGATGAAGCTGGAATAAACTGGAGACTGCCATCACTTGATTTCTTAAAAGCCAAAGATTTAGAGATCACTTACACAGAATTTAGCCAACAAATAAACACTGTATTTTTTACTGAAGGCTGTCTCATAAACACCAAGTCTGAACCATGCTTTTCCATGGGGTAGTTACTCCTCTATACTGAAATTCAGCTACAAGCATGATGTTTGGGAAAGGCCTGATCTCTCATTCTTGATTCTTGGAAAAGCAGTAGCTCCATTTCTAGCTTATGCTGGTTGATGCAAGACCTAAACCAGCACTGGGCAGCCACAGAATAGTAAAAATCTTTGCAACACTTACAGAAGAATGTAAGAAAAAGATAGCATGTGAATCTCTCTATGCCATACAAAAAGCTTTTTCCTTTGTGGGCTTGTACCAGATTATGAACACATGGTGGAATAGATTCCTGTTCTCCCTATTCTGATTGTGAGATTTCAAAGACCTTCAAAGATAAAGGAACACCTAAACCTTCTTTTGACTTTAGTATCAGTAGATCTATCTCTGCAGCACACAGGGAAAAAATCTTCTGAGTGTATAGTTTATACTGGCTCCTCAGGGGTTACCACTCATGATTCCCAGTTTTCTTCCAACCTCTGATTTGAGCAGATAACACATTTGAAGTGAAATTAACCAAGAACTCTGGAGGCCTTGGATTTAGTGTCCTGCAGATGGAAGGAGATGCTTGTGAACACCTTGGAGGAGCTATTGTCAGGATCAAAAGACTGTTTCCAGGGCAGCCAGCTGAAGAGAATGGAGAAATTGAAGTTGGAGATGTCATTTTAAATGTGAATGGGAAACCTCTCAAAGGGCTCCTGTATCAGGTAGCAGGAAGTATTGTTACTGGGGCTCCATCTGGGTAACAGGTTAATAAAGACAATGCATTGAAACTTAATTATTACCAGAGGGAGGCAGAATCTGCATATAATTAATCTGATTTCTATGTAGGATTCTTCTCTAGAACTCCTATGTAGAATTTCCTTTCTAAATGAAATCTGACAGTGAATTTCTTCTGCTATTTAATTTATAAGTTTCTACCACTAATGTATTAATTCTATTGTTAGATGCACACCAGTTGTTAATTAGTTGGAATCTTTGTTGCTGTTATGCATGATTGGAACAATTTTCCCCCTGTGGTCATTTGTGCTTTGTAATGTCATGCTAAATATAATGCCCCAGATTCAAATTTCTATCAGGAGTGGTAGATCCTGTGTAAATTTTTAGCCTGGAATAAGAAATTCTATATTCAATGAAGAAATTAAATGGTAATTCCCCACATGTGGATTTATTTTTTTCATTGGAATATGGAAGTTTGGGAAGCTATGCTGAAATAATTAAACAAAGATGTGTTACTGCCACATGTGGTTTGAATGAATTTGCCTGAAAATTCTGGTTTTTTTCTTCAAGAAAAGAAAATTAATTAACCTAAACCTATGTACCTGATGGTGAAACAGAAGTCTGTAAACAGAACTGACTTTACTTTAGATATAAGTTCACATATAAACTATGGCCCATTTGTATGAAAATCCTTCAGTGGTGAATATTGGCCTTCAGACACTGCTGAGAGGCACAAATACCAGAAATGTAGCATTCACAATAAAAGTCTTCTCCATCTCACTTGGTAAAATGACATGTATAATATACTGTATTCCATCAGAAATATAACATTCCTTCTTTCCGTTTAGGATGTCCTGCATTTGCTAAGAGGAGCTCCTCGAGAAGTTACACTGCTACTTTGCAGACCACCAAAAGGTGTTCTTCCAGAAATAGAGCAGATTGCTTTGGTAAGGCAAAGCTTCTGACAGAAACTTGCTTCTGTAAGCCTGGAAAGACACTACTACATTTCTATCCAGTCTTGAACAAGGCAACTTTCCCTCTTCTCCACGGCCCTCTCCTCTACTCCATTTCTTTCCCTTCCTGATTTCAACTCAACCTGCAGAGTTCAACTGATATTTTCTTAGCAACCAAAATAATACAAATCTGGCAGACCTGAAACATATTTATCCTAGCCAAAAACTTTTGAGTTGCTGTACTATCATTGGAGTGAAACAGCACATACCCAAGCAGGTCTTCTAGTGGTGCTTCTAAAAATGCTCTGCCAGATCCTCAGCTAGAAACTGCAGATATTCTCAAATGCAGCTATATTAACTCCCCAAAGTCAGAATAAAGAATTTTTCCTATCCAGACTATCTCTTAATGAAGTTAAATAAATGAAATAATGGTTTCATCTGGTTATTCAGGTTCTTATGGTTATTCAGGTTCTTATTGATACTTAGAAGAATCTGCAGGGGGAAAAAGAAAATGCAAACAAACAAAAGATACTCCCAAGCCAGAGACACTGCAGAGACTAAAACATTGCCATTTGATGTGCTAGCATTATTACTGCTGCTTCTTGAACACAACACATAACATCTACTCTTAGAAGGAATATACATTTGCACTACTCTTGCTCCATTCAGTACAGCCCACTCATGGTTCCCCTCCCACTAGGATTTATAGCCACCCACAGAGAGACAGAAATGACAGTCAGAACCATCTCCAGATAACAAACTGATTCCTGCTGCTCTGCTGCAGTGTGCCCTTGGCTGATTTCTGTGGTCAGACTTGACAGGAGTCAAGTCTGGGAGCTACTTCCATGGAATGAAGAGAACATAGACACAACATTGAGGCATGATATGAACAGAAATATTAAAAAAGAACCTCTAGAAAATAATTAATTGTGAAAAGTGATCTGGTGTAGTAGTTTTGATTGTAACTCTTGTAGACATAAAAAATAAGAATTAAGACAAAAGAGTTATTTGGTGAGAGAGTACCCTTGATTTCTCCTTCCTTCCAGATACAATTTTGCATTTTCCCATTCAGAAGTTTGTTAATATTGCCTTTTCAAAATATTTTGCTCTTGAAAGAAAAAAGATGGGAGATTAAAAAGGAGTTACACTAACCTTTCTGTTTTTTTGATAGACTCCAGCACCATCTCCAATTAAGGACTTTGTGGCAGAAATGCCAAGCAACAGAGAGGCAGGAAACAGTATGGATCAATCCACCAGTGACGAAGGTAGCACCTCTCCAGACCTCGAAGATTGCCTCGATTCTCCAGTGGGAGAAGATTTCAGTGAGCCTCCTGAGGATGACAGCTCAGCTTACGATGAGCAGGAAGCTGAGTTTCAAGAGAAACCCATACAGAAACTCCCAACTTCCAGAGAGAGTTTCTATAAGCATCTTTGGAAGATTCATCAAGAAGCTTCCAGTTCTGAAATCTTCCACTCTCTGGAGGAGGAAGTGAAGCAGAACTGCTACTCACCATGTGAATTTGGACAGGTCAAAAGGTAGGGAATACCAAAATCTCTTCTGAAGCCTTTCCTTTGACTCTTAGAACTTTGAAAGTTAATTACTTAGGTTTAAGTACAGGGCTCTCTGCTTCTAATCACTCCTGATCACTGAAGATTTTGTTTTATCATCTTATTCTGACTCACTTAATCTGCTTTCCCTATTCACCCTCATCTTATTAGAATTTTGCATAAGTCTGCGTTACAAGATACTTGTAAGACTTTTGCACCACTGTAATCATTTATGCTGTTCAGCTGAAGGTGGTTGCCATTTGAAATGAGTGAAAAGGCTCTTGTTCACCTAAACAGGAAACAAATAATTTTTTATTGATTATATGATTTTACTTTCATTTTTTTTCACAGTTTACCTAAATAGGCACCAAATTTTTTTCTTATTGTGTGATCTCTTAATTTCAAATTTTTTCATAGGAAATAAAAACACCTCAGAAGACAAACTGTGATCAAGGAGGAAAAAAAAATAAAAAATTCTGTTTTCTGGTCTTAAGAAGCCAATAGAACCCCTGAGCCAGAGGAATTATACAATAAAGTATAGTGCAAATAGACTCAGTCTCCTTTTACACTCCTTTGGATATATCAGACAGTTGCACAGAAGACAATCCATTCCATTTTCTTTCCCAGTGCAAAAAATGTGTAAATTATCAGAACACAAAGGATTGATGCGAAGACAAATTGAAAATGTTCTAGAGGCCTTTAATTTACAGCTATAGTAATTTTATTGAGAAACTAATTTTTATTTCTCCCAACAGTCACTTGAAATAATTTTGCTACTTTTGGCACTCATGAGGCACAGCCCCAAACAGTCCAGTCTGGCGAGTGACAGCACCACCTGACACTGCAAGTCAAGTGGGATCATAATGGCATTTCATCCTTTTAGCTTCTCTTTGTTGAGTGCAGAAGCTTCACTTGATTCATGAATGATGCTCCACTTAATTATCTGCTTCTCTGCTTCTGAGAACAAAACCAGCAGAAGTATGTCCGCAGCAAACATATCTGCCAAGAGATAATACAGATTCAACAAAACTAAGTTTATTGTGGGAAAATATAAATTTCAAGAAAAGTTTTGGATTCTTTCCAAGAAGGAAGTTCTGAAATATTTTTGTTTGATACATTTTCAGTATCATTTAGTATTAGCAAATGCTTTTGCATTTTTAAAAAGCAGCCAGAGAAATTTAGGATGCCATACATTTTAAACAATATTTTAAACACAATCTCAATGTAAATCCTTCCAGCTAAAACCACACAAAATCCCCAGAAGGAAATAGGCATTAATAAAAGACTTCCTTTTGATTAATGAAGAAATTTCTCCAGATTGCTCAAAACATTTCATGCAAATGTATAAATTTCCTGGTATGGATTTTACAGAGATCCTCTGTGATCCCATACAGGATGGGCAATTTGTTTTCATTTTAGTTGTCTATGTTTGCTTGGGAGATGATGGACAGTTCACTTCTATCAAAGAGCGAAATATCCTGGCTGACTGAGATATGAATGCCATTTTAGGTGTTTTTAAGATGCATGAGGTTAGCAATATTTCAATAAGGATTGATATGAAGAAAACATACTTTTAAAAAAAAAGTGTTTCCAGAATTTTTATGAGCTTTAATGGTAAATTTTTGGGAGACAATGCCACAGTTGTCTACTAGGGCTCATAAAGGTTAACAGTCAAAACTATTAAACACAGCATGTATGATTACTGTTTGGGCTTGAACATCAAAAGTGCTGATTACTTTGTCTGCAATATAGTGGAATACAAACAATAATAATTTAAATTCAATTAATTTAATGAGTCCATTGACATTTCTTTGAGAACTCACATGCTTCAAGGCAGGCATAAGAATAAAGTCAAGCTTACAAGGAGGAGTAAGGACATCTACTTTTCATAAAGAAACAGGAACCACTTCATATTTCATGTTTTGGATTTGTACCCAGTTACCAAGGAAAGACCTGTAGAAACCAGAAAGGTGTCTGGCATTCCTTTTTTCAGAAAAATGCTAATATAAAAATTGTAGTGGTATTTTAATGTCCATACTGCTTACCAGAAAAGTTAATTAGTTTCTTTATGGAAGATGAAATGATTAATGGTCTGGGCTTTGTCCAATTATTCTTTTTGAGAAGTAACCAAAGTACTAATTAATGCCTTTAAAAAATTAAAAAAGTACAAGATTTTTCAAAGGTAAATAATGAAAAATTTTCAATCTTTCAAGTAGCTTAGCAAAATATTGATTACTTATTTGGTTTTATACTACCATTGGAGGATTCAGACAGCAAGTCAATACTGTAACTAGTAATTCAGTTCAAATGAAAATAAGGTAATACATAAGCAGTGGACTTTTCAGCAGCTATCTAATAAAGCATATGGAGGAAAACCCCAGCACTGCAATCTTTTTATTTTCCAGCCGCATATTTAATAAGAGTCATGATGACCAATCGAACACAAAATGTATGCCTGAAACTCTCTCTCTAACCCCTATTGATGAAGAGTATCTCACTGTCAGCTCAATGCCTGTGACCCCACTTCCACGAAGAGGAAGCTCTGAGACAGTCTCTGCAACCACTGCGACCCCACAGCCACGTGTCTGTGGTCCCTCGTCATCATCATCCCTGCCTGACAGAGAGACACATGACAGTGACAATGAATGGGAAGACGTGGAGGAGCCAGAGGAAGAGAAGGAAGAAAATGAAGATTGCACTCAGGTATGTGATGGGCACCAAATTTCCAACAAGTAGAATACAAGGGAAAAGAGACAATTTTAAGAATGTTAAAGTCTTAAACATTAATTTTAACTGATTTTCTATGCTATTTACACATTTTTCACATGGCTTTTTTTTTCTTTTTTTAATTTTCCTGAATATCCACAATCTTTAAATAAGCCAGACCTTCCACTATGCCTGGCTCTCCAGAATTCTTAACCATGTGCCTTAAGGCTATTTCTTTTTTCTTGACATTTTACTATTTCTCCAGCTTTCCAAAATTCTACATTATTATTCTCAGTGTACAAAGGCCTAAAAGCTCTCTAATAGCTTCTAAAATTAATTGAAGTCAGCTACTTGAGTTTTTTCTGCCATGTTTCAAGGCCATGCAGAAAATCACTTTGTTACAGTGATATTGCTGTAATGTCCTGATAAGAAAGTATGATCCTTGTGCTAATTACTATTCAAAATATATGGCTCAGTCCTGCCAAATGCTGAACATCTTGCATTCCGACAACACTAATGAGCTCTGAGTCCCTACTAATTGGAGAACACTGCAGACAAAATTTAGCTCCAGGCATTTCCTTCAGTGGGACAGCATAGCAGTTACAACAGTCATCTCTGCACCCTGCTATCGCAATGCTTGTCAGCCCAGAGGACTCCAGGCCTTTCTTTAGACATTCCAAATGCCTAATCCCAGGTCCTGGTGGCATTCTCTGCTTTCTTAGGCCCTATAAATCAATCAACATGAACCTCCACAGTTCTGGGATATGGCAGAACACCTTTTGCACACTCTTGTACCATCTGAGGATCTGATTCCTACCTACATATAAAAATATGGAAGATGTTACTGAAGCAACTGTGCTTGTTTTAATAGGAAATGGAGATCTTTGTGACTTTGACAAAGTCAGAGAACAACGGTTATGGATTCTCTGTAGTTCTTAACAAAATGGACACCTGCCTGTACGTTGATGAAATCTTGAATGATCCTGCCCTTTCTGATGGAAGATTGAGAAGGGGAGACAGAATCATTATGGTACAGTATTTTTTTGAATTCATGCAGAGAAGAAAATATTTGCAGATCAATTTCATTTAGCTTTGGCATTCTTCATTTGGTATCACCCATTTATCATGTATTTAAGTATGTAAATAAATAATCTAATAAATCTAATTCTGCTCACCTCAGTTTGATAAATTTCAGACTGAATAGATTGTATGGCCAGGCAAATAACATGAATGTAGGAGCAATTCAAGACAAGTGAGACATTAAATGCCTTCCCAATTAAATGACATAAACTGAATTAATGTAATAAGGTGATAGGTGACACACAAAGGATGTGGGAATTATGCCCTTTGTAATGTAAGAATAAAACCATTTTTTCAGCCTGGTTCATGTTCAAGTTTTTGCATAAGATCCTCTTTTTGCAACAAGATCTTGAGATTCAATGTGAAAAAAGCTACTTTTATTAAAGCTCTGCATTCAGAAACGTGAAAGTTAAAAAAAATATTACTGCAATCTTAACTGTTTAATTTACTGACATTAAATACCACAGCAAAGCAACAACAAGGAAGTAAAAACTAATTTAAGTTCATATGTAAGGTTCAGAGTAGAGGGAGAAGTAAATGATGGTCAATGAGATCTATGACATGATTTTACTGGTTTATCATTTAGGTGAATGGAACTGATGTCACATCTTTGCCATGCAATGAAGTCCTGACTTTACTGCAAAGTTCTCCTCCAGATCTGCACCTTGTGGTTGGTCGTGCTGACAGTGACCCACGTCCCCCAGTTAGGCCAGATGAGATTCCTGAAATTACTCTCACAAAGGGTGCCGATGGACAGCTAGGTGTGTAGTAAATGCTGTATTTTCTATTTTGGACTGAATGATACCATAAGATAATCATAAGCAAGTGTGGTCTTGAATCAGTATTATCCAAACTGATTTTTGGACTGACTTAAACCACCTTTATGCTCTTCATGATCACCCATGACCAAGGAATGAGAGCTTTATTTCAGGCAACACCTATGAGGGAAGACAAATACCTCTTATTAGACGAATGAAGATAGGTGGAAAAATGATCTTTGCATTACTTCCCTATTAACTGAAGTTTCTGGCAGATTTCTAGTCTCATAGTTTTATGTTACTGATAAACATAAGTTTTGGATAGCTGGAAAATAATGTCTACTACCTGTAGAGACACATAAAGATCTATTTGGAGGGAAAGAAAAGAATTGAAGAAAAGGTAAAGTTTAAGAAGGATGAGCCTCAGGTTGAGACTACAGTTTGTTATTCAAAAAAGTCTCCACTTGAATCTTTGATTCACCACAGACACAAGGCTTTATCTACATTGAGCAATACAAACGATACAAGAAATCCCCACAATGTGAGTATCTTGATATTTCTGTAGCATGTTATGAGTACTGCACACAGATAAAACTGTAGACTCAGGATGGCTATATTTGTTCTTGTACAACATCCTGTTTCCAGGTAGGAACTAGCTTTTTTCAGAGATTCTTGAATGTTGTTTGCACTGTGTAGGCCTCCACTGCCAATGGCACCCTGATGACTGCAAGGCATTTAAATGTGCTGCTAATGAGGGAGCTGCTGCTGTGCAGTGTCCTATTGCAATGGCTACTGAACATCAGGTGAAATAAAGCACTACAGCAGCACTGAAACACAGAGATGGACACCACCATTTAAATTTTTCCATACTTTTTTAACATCTAATGGCATTTCACTTTTTCAGTCCAGCTTATACACCCCATCTTAGTGGAGCAAGACTGTTATTTATAATGTCAGTGATTTCTTCAGCCTATCTTTCAATGACTCACATTTATTCCACTTTAAGTCACTGACAGTGAAATTCAAAACACTCTGCCACAAAAGATGCTTTCTCTGCATTATTTTAGGCTTGAAGCTGACAGGAGGAGCTGGAAGCAAGTTACAAGGTATTTATGTGCTAGAGATAGTGCCTGGCTCTCCTGCCAGTGTGGAAGGCAGTTTGCAGCCACGAGATCAGATTGTTTACATCTGTGGACTGTGCACTGAGGGCATTAGCCTGGATGATGCAGTGAGAGTGTGTGAAGCTGCCACCCAGAATGTTCAAATCAAAGCCACCAGGTAAATCTGAGCATACTTGATCCTAATGCTGAAGCAAGTTTCTAAATTTTATATCAACAAGTCAGACAACACAAAACAGAAAAATACTTTATCTCAAGGTTCTGAATGTTTCTATTTGATAAATAACATTCATAAGATAGCTTAACTACTTGCAATTACAACTACTGCAGTGAGTAAAAGTAGACTCATACAACACAAATGAGAAGTCATCAAATTTCATCATCCAAAACTAAATGTGGAGTCTTTAACTGTGAGGCTCAGCACCATTTTCATATGTCTTGTTCTCTAGGGAAAATCTTTATATTTCCATCGCGAAGTGTCAACTTTCCCCTTACCATCTGAAATTCACAGCTACAAGCAAGAAACTACTTATCACCAGGAATTTTGAGATAATTCCAACAGCCAAACATTTTAGAAAGGTACTAAAAATGCAGCATTTAACCTGCAGCATTACCAGAAAGTCTTTCCAGGCCTGAACAATAATTGGCTGTAAAGGATTTCACTCATCAGTTCATGGATGCACTTTATATTCATTGTGTTCTACAGTCTCATACCACACCAGCTCAGGTCCTGGACTGATGCTGAAATAGCTTCCAAAGATCTCAGAGGAATGGTAAAATATTAACCCAAAGCAGCTGAGTAACTGAGTTACATAACCAGAGCACGTGATAGAACGGCAAACCAGCTGTCTTAATACAGTTCAAACTTTCATCACTTTTTTATTAATTTGTGCTTATATCACAGAAGAAGGAACTGCCACCTCATTAAACATCTGGCTGTACAACAAGTTAGGCAGCACCTCCTGATTGTCAGAATTTACAAACTAAGGAGGTAAACAGAAATAGGGTAAAGGAAATTACAAAAGAGCATTCCCACTTTATACAGGGGGTAACCAAAGCTGAATTCAAAATGGACCAGAAAGCAGTTCTGTCTTGGGCCAGGTGATTTAACATGCTTATTTTTTTCCAACACATTTAAATAAAATGTTTCACTACAGTCAAATATTTTCATCTATTGATATCAATTCTCTTCAGAAAAGCACCACTAACAAAATCATGAAAGGACAACTACTATTTAGACAACTGAATTTCTAAAAATAATTTTCATATGTGCTTTACAAAGCATGCAGCGCTTAATGGCTCACATATTTCACTTTTTCTGCCCCCAGAAATGGCAATCCAGTGGTTCCTATAGAACAGGAAAATAGTAAGTAAGGCTAATGTTTTTGGGTTTTAGTTCAAAACATGCTTCTGATTTTGAAAATAATCATAAGGTATTGATTCATTGCATTTAAGTTATTAACAAATTGTAACTTGGCATTCAGTATTTCTGTTATGGCCATTTTAAGGGTCTGAAAAAAATTAGCTGTTTAAAGACAGAAATAAAATGTATAGTTCTCTGTAAAGAAAGTAATTTGTTGCATATTCAGTTTCTATTTTTTTAATTTGTTATTGAATAGGAATTTTATATGGTCATGTTTCAACATCTGTTTTGACTGAAACTACTCTCTAAGTAGTTTTCCAGCACTTCTTGAGCCACTACTTAATATGAGCCACTACTTCATCATCTAGACCACCTTTTAAAACTGCTATTAATAAACTATATAAAATCAGCAGGCAGCACTAATATCTGTAAGTTAATATAAAACCATTCCTATCAGGGGAGATATTGGATACTCTAACTGATACAAAACTTCAGTAATCACCTGCTCTACAAAGACTTGACCAGAATTGCTCTAGCAGCGAAAGGAGGCTCAGCAAGCACAGGCTGCACCTGCACCCTCAGGTGGAAGGAGAGGTATCACATCTAGGTCAGCACATACAAAGGGTGTTAATCATAGTAGTAGTAGTAGTACTGTCCAATGCACACTTGGCTGCAGCACTAAATCAGGCCTAACCCCAGTTTCATTTACCTGACTGGATATCTCAATGTCTGTTTTGTTTATAAATCATGCAAAGATAACCTTAAAAAGTAACCCTGGACCACAACTGTTCACATGCCTACACTCCTCTGGATACTGGCATATGGTTACCTGAAAAGCTTATTCCAAATCAAGTTAGTTACAATTTCCTACTTTAAAACACATAGCCATGCTCTTGTTTCTATAAGCTGAAGCAATTTTCTACAAGATATGCAGAAAGTTATGTGTGCTCTCAGTTAACACGAAAGAACTAAAGCACAACAAATGTATATCCTGGTAGAACCTTGCTTACACAGCCTTGTGTGCGCTTTGCAGATTCTAAGATTTCTCAAGATACCTTCAGATAGGTAACTGTACCTGATCCACCTCTGATAGAGTTATGAACTCTATACTGGCACAGTTATGTGCCTCTACTATTAAACAAGATGTGTAAGGTCCTGCACATGGGTAAGAGCAATCCCAAACATAAACACTGGGCAGAGAATGGATTGATAACAGCTGTGAGAAGGACTTGAGGGTGTTGGTTGATGAGAAGTTGAACATGACTGAGCAATGTGCAGTCACTGCCCAGCAAGCCTGTCCTGGGCTGTAGCAAAAGCAGTGTGGCCATCAGGTTGAGGGAGGGAGATTCTGCCCCACTACTCTGTGAGACCTGACCTGGAGTGCTGCATGCAGCTCTGCGGCCCCCAGCAGAAGAAGCACTTTGACCTGTTGGAGCAATTTAAAGAGGAGGCCATAAAGATGGTCAGAGGGCTGGAGCATCTCTCCTATTAAAATAGGTTGGGAGAGTTGGAGTTGCTCAGCCTGGACAAGAGAAGACTCTGGGGAGACCTTACAGCACCTTCCAGTTCCTAAAGGGGCTACAAGAAAGCTGGAGAGGCACTTTAGACAAAGGTGTGTAGCTGTAGAACATGGGGGAATGGCATCAAACTGAAAGAGGGAAGGTTTAGATTAGATAGTAGGGAGAAATTCTTTACTGTGAGGGTGATGCAACACGGGAACAGGTTGCCTAGAAGTTGTGGACACCTCATCCTTTAAAATATTCAGGTCCAGGCTAGATGGGGCTTTGATCAACCTGGTCTAGTGAAAGGTGTCCCTGCCCATGGCAGAGGGTGGGAACCAGATGATCTTAAAGGTCCTTTCCAACCCAAACCATCTATGATTTTATGATTCTTCCCTTTTACAGGCACTTGGGAAAACCTATAGTAATTTTTTATTTGGTGTTCCATTTGCTATCATCGCTGATAGATTCAAAGATAAATCTGTAGTAATTCATTATTAAGAAAGCAAGTCATGATTTTTATAGGCTTAGAACACATACTAAAATTGCAATTGCAACAGGCAGCTTTTTTTTGAACTACAGGATATTCACTACTTTCCATAATTCACACATTAAGAGTATTTTGTGGAAGACAGCTAAGATCACCAAAATGGTAAAGAAAAACCACTAAACTGGGGGAGGGGAGGGGCTGAGGTGGGAGTGTTCCTTCATCTGCCTGATCACTGCCACATGTCTAGATTGTCTGGTGTCTGTTGTTACAATTTTTAAAATAGCAATGGCTAAGATGCAGTATCTCTGCAATTCATGACTGAAATGTTTGTATCTCTGTGCAAACTGGCAAACTTAATCATGCAGTGGTCTCACACTGCTTAATATAGTATCAATATTGGATATTGATGCTTTGTTTATAACCTAAGCACAGAGTTTACATTCCATGTGAACATGAAGTTTAGCAGGAGGCCTGTCAGAACAAACATATGTGTATGTTTTTAGGGCCACCAGCTGAAACAGAGAAAGCCAATATTTCCTTGTCAGATGAAAACCTGAACTCTCAGGAACAGCATCTGCTTCATCAACATGGTAAGGAACTTCCCATTTCTCAGTTAGGGTTAGTAAAATTGTGTGCCTTCTCTTTGAAAGAATATAAGTCTATAGGTGATAATGGCATTGCCTGGGAAAGATTAACTCTATATAAAAAAATCTGTCTCCCTCAGAGTTTCAGAGAACATTTATACATTACTGTTGTCCATCTGGTGTCTCTGTAGCACGCAGTTCTTAAAGCTTGTTTTAGAACCTGCTCACAGGGAGGTAAAAACTCACAGTGTGGTTCACATTTCAGGAGTTTTTGGCCACATAAATGCATAGCATTTATTGTGTATTTCACCTATAAAATATAAAATGTTTTATTACATCCCTGAATAAGGTTTTGAGTGTTATACTGCAGAATATTTTACCAGGACAACAACCTAAAATTTGTTGTTGCTTTTTGACAGAGAAACATTTGGAGGACACAAACTGTGATGCTCAGCAGAACACTCCCGATTCTCCAGAATGTAAAGTAAGTGACGCTCTGAGGTGTGAGGTGGTTCACCAAGAGAAGTGAGCTATATGGAGTGAGGCTTTCTCAGTAGTGGTATTTAATGTATTTTCTTCCTCTCTTTGAAATAAAGAATGTGAATATAATGCACTTGGAGAGTGTCCTGTAAGTGTTGAGTTGTACTCAGCACTCACAGAGTAGAATGCACAGGGCACTTCCTGGGGACAGACTCTTCTGTTGCTGTTTTTCAATGCTTAGAAAGAAAGTAGCACAGGAAAAAGACACAGAATGTCACAGCATGGGTTTCTGGGAAAAATATGTGCAATTGTGAAACATTTTCCACAACAATCTTTGAAAACTAAGATTAATTGGTTTCATTCTGCAATTTGCAAATGAACATTTAAAAAGAGAGTAAAATTACCCCAAATCTTTTCAGTTTTATGTAGCATTGATATAGACCAATATGGTTTAAATTGGGCAAGAGTAATGCATTTTTAAAGTAATTTATTATGAATTCCTGAATACACACAAGTGTTTTTGTTGGGAGAAAAAAAATTATTTCCATTCTCAGCATACAATACTTGAAAATTCTTACAAGTGACAACATCACTTCTGTTCGTGCAAACACATGGAAAGTAATGTTAATTGAAATTATTCAAATTGGGACTGATATTCCATGTGAATAGATTAACTAGTTTTCTCTTGATTGTGGTTTGCAAAAAAATAAATGCTGTCTCTTGTTAAAATTAGACCTCCAACCTGGCAAAAAAATTGGAACAATTTTCTTGCTTTTGATTATGTCATCACTATTACTTCTTCTAATCTTCTGCATGATTTAATCCATGATGGTTTACGTCTTCAACTCACAAAAATAATTTCCAAGGCTGATATTTGTTGCATTGGAGCTAGTCATGCTGCAAGTCATAAACATTTCTAGCTTGCTGCTATTTCTGACATAGTACTTGACCCTAAAAAAGCAGCTGATTTTAAAAGCAAATGAAGTGCTAAAGTGAAAGAGATGGGAATGTTGGAATTATAAGATTATGATCTAAATTATAGAAAAATAAGAGAATAAACTAGGTACTGCATCACTGTCATGCTGGAGATAAGAATGCCTTATTTGTCAATTAAGGTGATTTATCTGATATATTATAAAAGGATTACAGAAGTACATGTTTCTTTGCTCTTAAGGGGTTATTTTCCCCAGCAGCAATTATTAAAAAGAGTATGAAAATAAGTATGTACTATTTTCATTCTGATACATACATAAAGCTGTTATCTTGATCCCTGGAAGCTCTATAGATCTATTCAAGAGTAGGATATATCCTGTAATCCACATAAGACAGTGAGGACTGTGGGAATAATGGGAATCTTCAGTAATAAAAATGCAAATAAAATACAGCTCTGAATAAACTCCACTTTAGAATGCATCTTTGTCTATTGCAGGACTTCATTATTAAGATTGAGCTGGAAAAGGCAGAAAATGGAAGCCTAGGATTTGCACTGGTAGGTGGAAAAAATGGCAGAGCTATCCTAATAAAAGCCATCAGCCCAGAGAGCAGTGCAGATCTAGATGGGAGACTTCAAGTTGGTGACATCTTACTTAAGGTAATGTTTGTTCTTCATTGCTTTGGCTCACATTTTCTCTACTTACTCTAAAATGAGCATCTGTTCAATATAAAGGTGGTGCAGATTGGAAACCTGATGCTGCTTTGCACAGTAACACGTAGGAGATGGTGTCTCTCAGCTCCTGGTGGTTAGAGGGTTGTCCTGGGGGCTCTGTGTCTTCCCTGGAGTTCAGGCTCCTGTGGGACAGGGCCTCTCCAGAGCTGGTAGCTGGACACTCCAGCAGAGGCAGAATAACAGAGCAAGCAGCCAGCTGCACTTACTCAGGACTGTAGTTGTGCCTAGTGAGGATTCCAGAGAAAGTTCAGGGAAGCCAGAGTTAACTGGCCAAGCACTGGTCACAGCTGACCAGGAGGCTACTGGGAAGAACCTGTCATGGTGCCAGTTAGGTGTTATCAAGACAAACAAAAAGCACTGGAATTAGGGCTTTTGAGTCTTTATTTAAAATCTTACTATCCTACTACCTTTTAATATAAATCATCCTTTTTGTTACCCCAAATTATTTTTTCTTCTCCCTCCATGAGTTTCAAAATTGTTTGATTTTCCGGTTTTCATTTACTTCCATCTCTCCTTCATCTTCTTAATGAAGAATAGGGGAAAGCCCACTTACTATCTCAGACTATAATTTTGTGGTGTCCTGGCAATCATAGTACAAAGACATAGAGATGAAGGATCAAAGCAAGTTAGGAGAGAATTCTCTCCCACAAATGGGAGAAAATGATGACACATGAAGTTGAAAGAAGTTCTATTAAGATTTCCTAGTGCTAGGACATGTGATTTAAAAAAGGGTATTGGGTTACAGGAATCTGGAAATACACATCATTGTATTTTTCAGGTGAATGAGACTTTTGTGTCTGGTCTGCCACGCCAAACAGTTACAGATTTGCTGCGCAAGGCTCAAGGCACTGTTCAACTCACTGTCTGCCGAAGTGTGGCTTTGCACTGGGCTTATTCAGGCAACCACAGCAACAGAGCTTCCACTCCAAACACAAAAGCAGAGCCTGGTAAGCAGCTACATCCACTCACCATATGACAGAAGTGGGTTATGTGTTGCCTGAATTCAACTTTGACATTAGCAAAACAAGTCACTTTTGCAGTTAGTCCTGTTTCATAGCTGTAGGTACAAACACATTCTTCACCCTGATTTGCAGCTCTGTCTAAACTGCTCGTGACATAGGACCACAGGGAAGGAATGCCCAAGTGTGGTTTTTACATCTAGGAACAAAGCTGTAAGACCCTCATCAATGCTTTAACTCAGTTTAAGTTTTTAAGTCATGAATGTTGGTCTGATTTTACCCCATTTTATGCAACTCACTGATGGAATCACAGCCCATTTTTGGTTCAGTTGCTAAAATACTTCTCCCACAAACTTCACATCCCATCACTCCTACTTATCTCCTGGAAACACTACACCTTCTGTTCTGTCTGGCAGAGAGATCCTCTCTCTTCTGTGCTTATTCATGCTCAAATCCAGAAACCTCTGCTCCCAGGTCTATTGTTATTCATTTGAGAGAACACCTATCTTGCACAGGGCAGTACTTGGAGGCATGACTAACACTATGAAAGAACTTTGTGCTCTATGCTTTTTTTTACTAAATACTCAAAAATTAAACACTAATTAAATCTGGGAGTGGAAGCAAGGATATAAAATTACCAATAGATTACATAGTTATAATCTTCAACTTCCTATTTCTTTGATTATTGAAACATTTCCTATAATGTGGAGAAACCTAAGTGGGAAGGATATAGAATTCCTCCTTCTGGCCTGCTGATTACAAGTTGGAGGCTTTGTTTCAAGCATTCTTAGTCAAGAAGACACTGCCATTGCCCTTTTCTTCTTATATGACATTGGTGAATTACATAGTTTCTGGAAAGTTTCAATTGTTTTCCTGCAAGACACAATGGTATTAGAGAAGTACTGGCAGCAAAGTTAATCTGTGGTGTTTTTCTCTTAGCAGTGTGAAGGAATGAGCTGGGTTAGGGAGGACAGGTTTAAATTGTTTCAGGTTTTTTTTATAGCTGCTGTTTATACAGGACTTTACTTCAGTGTATCATCTGGCAGTCTGAATTATGCTGGCTTCTACAGTGGTGACATATGGCATTTGTGCTCTGTTAACCCTGCCAGGCATTCACAAGAGAGAGATTCCACGCCAGTTTAAGACAACGTATCTCAGTGCCCCATCTGAGGTCAAAGTCCTTTGGTCTAAGCAGCAGGGTATAATTGGACCTATATTTTCATTCATTTGATTTTGTTTTTGTTTTCTGGTATTCAGTGAGTGGTGGGGAAAGCCTGCAAGCTCAGCCTGTTTTCACTTTCAAGGAAGAAGGCTCCAGCCAAATGTGCCACAAGGTAAAATCGGAGAAGTTTTCAGAAGTTATCAGGCAATGTACTCATCTGTTTGTTTACAACATGGGTGTGCTGCAATGTGGGAAAGAACCACACCTTCTTAATGAAAAAACATTTAATGTGAGGGAAGTGTGCTGCCATGACTGGAGCTGCTGACATTTGAATGAGTCAGGATTCCACTGAGATAAGAGCACATGATAAGTATAATGCATATGCTAAAAGGGTGGAGGGAAGAAAGGTTGCATACATAACTCTTGTTCTGATTCTTTATAACACTGAAATGAATTTATTAATTTTACTATTCTTTCAGTATCTCTAAACCATATATATTAAAAGATTTATATTCAGCTATTTCCACTACTATTCATAATTCAAATGCATCTAAATTTCTTCAAACACAGATATGATTTTGAATCTTAGTAAGTCCTTAAAAATATTCCACATTAAATTTCAGAGCATCTATTATTTCTAAATTTAAAACTGTAAAACTCCTTAGTAAATGTGAGAAATTTAGATCTTCTTATCCTCCAGAAAACAAATAAAAAACCCAAACTCTGATTCAAGTAATATAATTTAACTAGAAAAAGAAAAATTGTAAGAATCCTTGACATAAATAAACTGAGAAAACCTTGAATAGGAATTGTCTGTGGAAGTTTTAGCATGCTGTTAGAACGGGTGTTGGAACTAAACTTTTAGAGACTGGTGAAATGTAATATCAAAATAAAGTCATATCTATGGTCTGACAAATAAGTACTCCCAACAAATAATATCAATGAGAAGTAAGAGATAGAAGTGAGGTTACATGTGACCAATCAGATCTCCTAGTTAGCAAGGCATTAAGGGAAACATTTAGTTTTAAGCAATGTGGTTAATTCTATCTAGCACACACCTAAATTTAAGCATGTTCTTAGTGTTTTCCCTGAATTGGTTCCATTAACCTCTCTTCTTCATTATTTCCAGCTTGCCTTTGTCTCCTATGAATAGAAACTATTTCTGCTTTACTTTATAGAGCAGAGATGTAGACTTTAAAAATGACAAGCTACTTAAAAAAAAGGAAAAATGAAGCAGTAAAACAGATTTTCTTCACAAATCAAAACCAAAAATCATTACAGCAATCTCTGATCTATGTAATCCATAGGTACAGAAACTGGGTAGATGAATTCATGCTTAAATCAGCAGCTACAAACATTCCTATTCTAATGGGGAAATACATGCACAAAAGTAAGAAAATAAAGTACAAGTGGGAGATACCATTAAGATTCCCTGGGGCATTCAGCATGTGAAGTATGCAGTATGCCAGGGTGTTTCCTGGGTGCATCTGAAATACTGAGCAGTGAAAGAAGAAACACCAATTTGAACTAAAATTTAAATAATTATTTGTCAAGTGTTACAGCTGAGAAGAAGCTACTTTCACATACTAACAGCAGATATCCTACAACATTATTTAAATGCAGGACCTAGTTATTACTCTTTAGGATGGAAAAGCAGCCACCAATACTATTGCTTCTATTGCATATGGAGGATCATCAAGGGTCTGCCTTCTCCATTAGCTGAATGGTTCTTCAGCAGAGCAGCTGCACCCTGCTTCTACCATTGGCATCGTTGTGTCTAAGATAAAAAAAAGATAAAAAAAGGAAATTATTACAAACAGTTCAATCTCAGATGCTGGTGCTTCCTGCTGCCAAGAATCGGGAGGGGAAGAGTGTGACTCACGATTCCTGTGATTACATTTTCTTTCTGAGATCAGAAAGGATATAAAAAACTTTTCAAAGCTCAGTCATGCATGCTGAGATGTAGAGGTGTTTCTAGGCTGTATTGTTCAGAAACTTCCAAGTGCAGCTGATAAGGCTTTTTACTACAGCTAGTTACTGCAATACACACTTTCTGCTGAAAGTGGAAACTATTATATTTTCCCTTTCCTCCTTGAGCAGAGGACACACTTCTGTCAGAAACAAGAAAGACTGTTGATGAAAGTATCTATATTCTTGATGTTTCAGTGTACTGATTTTTCACAGATTTTTCTTATTTGAAACCTACAGGATGAACAAAGAACAGACAAATCTCTCCAAGGTCAGGTGGCTGGACAAGACTATAAGGATATCATTAGTAACATTTCAGAAAGGTAAGTATTTCAAATGAAGTAAAACCATAAAAATAAATAGTATATTTATAAATGGTTATGGATAAATTATATTTCCAGCTCTGTCCTAATATGGTATGAAAATGACAGAAATACGGGTCTATGGAATGCAGCTCCACCTGCAGGAAGAGCTGCTAAACAGCTTCCACACAACTAAGACAAGAGAATTGACACCTCCAGGTGTAAGGGCTAACAGTTGAAAAATGTCCTACATGAAAATGGTCTCTAGCTGTGAGAAACTTTACTTGCAGTCATTTCTGAGCAGCTTTTTATTCAGAGTATGTTCTTACCTCTGAAAAAAAAAAACAAAACAACAACAATTGCATACTGACAATAGTATTTTTCAGTAGCGATATTTGCAAACAACACTCCAGACAAAATGCTACTACAACTCCTTGAACTTATGATCTTCAAAGTTCTGACCAATTCTTGAAAATAGTTGCTCAAGAAAGTGAAAAGTGAGCAGAAATAGATTAAACACAAAATCTTTGTATGAGTCAGCTTATCAAAGCTTCTGCCAGTTCAACTGATGTTGTTTTACAGGTCACAGAAATGTGCAGAATGTGAAAGCTGCAGAAGAGAAAATCAGAAGTCTGAGTCAGGAAGCTGGAACAATGAAGATGATGTTATTCCCCACAGGATTCCTGTTCTACCTAGAAGTAATCATACAAAACTTCTCTTGTTTCTTCAACAGCATAGCCCAGCACCTCCATATATGTACATTGAGAACAACACTAGTCCCTTGTATACAAGCTAAAGATTTTCTCTTTCAGTCTAAAAGACCAGGGCACTCAAGGCACAGTTTTTACCACAGATGCATATATAGGCCATCCAAACTTCTGTAACTCTAAAACGAGACATACATCATGAGGTCTCTCCTCTCTCCCTTACTGTTCCTATACAACTACACAAAAAAAGTAAATTACACACTTAAAAGTGCAGAATGAAGGGCCAAATTCTCTCTCAAGACTCTGTTCCCAAAATCATTGAATTTCACCCCCATGGCAATTCCATTAAAAACTCTAGAACTGTACTTAAGCATGTACTGAAGCACTTTCACAGCTCAGGTGCCAAAGCCCCTATGACACAAGAAGTGTTTACAGAAAGAATCTGCCTAATTATTCCTTTATGAAAATAAAGCACCTTCTGCTCCAAATGAGAATAATTTGTGAAAGGAATCATACTGAGGATGCTGCAGTATCTCACAGACCCTGTGAAATACAGATTACTCTTCCTCCTTTCTTCTTCTCACCTGGTAAAAGCGATGAGTTGCTGATGGCTCTTATTAGAGGTAAAACACAGATAATTCCCTCACACTACAAAGCCTTCCTGGCCAGCAAACAGAAAATTATAGCCAGTCTATCATCTACTACCTGCTCAGAGTTTGGGGATTTTTAATTCCCCTTGATCTGGAAGGAGAAGTGTACGGGAAATAGTGTGCCCTGTCTGGAGTGGGGATCTGGCTTCACTGGCACTCTCAACTACACAATAGGAGCCTCTTCAAGGGTTAGAGAATGGAATGCAGAAGAAAGCTCAGGCTTTAGAAGCTCAGGCAAGGCAGGGGCAAGTCATAGGCCAGACAAAAGCACAGCAAGCACAACTCTACTGTAACAGAAATTAGTTAAGAGTAGTGATGATACCTTACAAGAGGAAAGCAGAACATTGCTTGTCTTCATCCTGGAACATATCATCAGCTTTTCTTTGAGACAGCTGGTATGTTATCCTTTGCAAACAGTAGCCTATGACTAAAAACCCAAAAATACGTAATTCCTCTGCCTCAAACCATTATTTTTTACATAACAAGCTACTGTTTTTACTCAACATGAGAACAAAAGTTTTTCTATCATTCCAGTACAGCAGTGATATTTCTGGAGATGCAATGTTTATCTATTTTCTTAATCTGTTAAGTACTGGATCAGAACATACATTTCAGGATGAGCTAAGTAGCAAAATTGAATCCTGACATTGGTGCATCAAAGATAGTTTCTATCTTGTTCTTGAAGGGCAGTGTGAGTTAAGATGACAAGAACAATATGTTTGCTTACTTTAGGAAGGAAGAATTTACCATGATTATTTCTAGCAGTGTAGTGTGGCAATACTAATTGTCATGGAAGTGTTGGAAACATGAAGATGATTCTCTGTGAAGATGTGGCCAGAATATCCTATACCACTATAAATTAGCATTAAAGTTTCTGATTCTGCAAGGACAGTTTATTTAGAACAAACTGTATTTAGAAACTCTGTAAGGAAATAACTTGCAGTAATTAGATCTGCTTCCAAATAACATAAAATGCAGTGCTGGTTGTATCCATGATGTTGACTTATTCTTCTTTCTGCTGTGAACATAAGTAAATTGAAAAAATTTTCTTCCATTTTCTCATATTTCACTTTCATAATATCAGCAACAAAATATATATGCATACTGCAGCTCCCTAGTTTTTAAAGCCAAGATTCTGCATGATGAACAATAATAATTAAAAACTTCTTGGTTTTTTGTTGTTGTGTTTTGGTATTTTGTTTGCTTTTTTTTTGTTGTTGTTGATACATAGACAGAACCTTTGCTTCTGGAGATGAACTGACTCAGTTAATTAACTTGAAACCATCACAGAGTGGAATAGATCCAAGGACTGACATAACAGGTCTTATTCAAGGCCTTCAGCTGCGGATTGAAAATCAAGAGGTGCTAAAGGAGTTTATGGTAAACTGTGATTACTTTTTAAGAACTAACAGCTCAGCACAGCTAAGAAAGTGACTTTTAATAGTATTGTGCATACTGTATGGGAGTTCAGCTTATATATCTTTACTGAATCCTTTTTCTATGACCATTTTTCCTGCCAAAATGGGGTTTCTACTCTGCTGTTTGGGTGACAGTACAGTATTTACGTCTCTCTCTTTCCACACGTCAGCTTTAAACTGTTCCCTGTTCAAAGGTACTGCCCATGTAGAATGACAGAAAAACAAATAATGGAACATTCATAATGTAGGTTAGGAATGACTTTCCTAGACTGACTTCTTCCTATTACCCCTCAGCTCTGCTGAACATCTGCCTAAGAACTATTCTAGGGGCTGCACATAAGAAATAAATCCATGCTGCTAAGATTTCACTACTGTAGAAACAGTTGGAAGGAAAATGTTCCACACAATGGAACACTCCAGTTATCCACAGAACTCATTGTCACAAGATGCTGTTATGATCAGAGACTTAGTGAAATTACAAAGAAAATGTAATGTACCTCCGTAGATAATGAAAACACATAATTATATCTGATTGCATATAAATCAAGAAAAATTGTAAAATTAGGAAGGCTTGTAAAATCTCTTGTTTCAGAACATAAACAGAGTATGCAGTTATCATCAAATTCCCAAAGAACAGATTATTCTGTAATTCTTCAACATAGTATACTGGATTTCCTTTAAAGGGCTTGCTCATTACCAGTGGAATGGATTGCTGCCACTTCTCCATAGTAATTGCAATGTTATCAGTTTATTTCACTTGCCTTTATATCTCCAACTTTCTGGGCACAAAATCCCACAGGCACAAGTGTATAGGGTTTGCTGACATTCCCTGAAGGCTCAAGGGCATGTATTAATTTCCATTCATTACATTCCATTACTGATATAGGTAGAGCTTACTGTAAGCTGAGCCACACATCTGCACAGAAAACATAAAGATCTAATAAGTAAAGTGCTGGTTACCAAAGCCATTGGATATTTTATCTGAGTAAAAGAAGTAGTAACTGATGAAAGTGTTCAAGAGCTGTCACATGTACTTCAGTTCATATAAATGTATAGTGGCAGAACGTGATGGCTGAGCATTGTGCAATGCATAGCAAATAGGTAGAAGAATAAAAAAATGTCAAGGTAACACAAAAACATAAATGAAATTAACTTGCACATTTCTGCTTCTGACTACACTGCATTCAAATCCCCTAAATTTGCTGTGAAGTTCTTAATGACTGTATGACTCGCACTTAATATCATTGGTGGTGTTCCCTATATTCATCCCTTTCTCCATCACTGAAAAATATTCACTGTCATTATTGTACTGTTAATAGTGTAATAGTTAGTGCTTTAGTCATTGTGTTATCAACCATAAATGCTGGCATTTGCCCAAGAGAGTATTCCAAACATCTATAATACAGCAGTATACAACAAGCACTCATAATGATGGGGTCTGATGTTGAGGGTTGGAAATATCACTTGAAAATGCAGAAATATTGTGCAGGGTGAAGAAAATACAAAGCAAATTGAATTCCTTGCCTAGAAGTTTAGAAAATGATGTACTGATTCTCTTCTGTAAGAAGTCTATTTGCCAGTCTTGGGTTACATACAGCAGTAAAGTTTGTTCACACTGACACTGTAAAAGTTGTCTGTTGAGGATGTGAACAACATGGATTGACTATTTCTTTTTGATCTAGGCTTTAGAACATGTGAAACCAATAGATGACTGCAGAATTGGCAAAGCACCAGAAAACCAAAACAAAAACAGATACCGAGATATCCTTCCATGTAAGTATGCACAGAAATGAGAACATACATTTGGTAAACAAGTCATCAGAGAAACACAAGAAAATTTTCTGGACCCTTGATGTCTTTCTAAACTGCAGCAACAGGACAACACATGCAAAAATTTGTAGCATCTCTATAGATCAGTGATGCAGTATATATATTTTTAGAGGTTTTCCTGGTTTGTAACACCAATATCCAGTGACAACATTCCTATGCAGTACATGAAAAGCAGGATTGGGTACACTATTTTTGAAAACTGGCAAACAATTTGACAGTAATTAGAAGGCCTTTCACAGTGTTACACAAGTACCTTAAGAAAAATAAAGCTGCAATGAACCATACAATTTATCTGTGGGAATTCCTACTTGCAATGATTAATATTAGTACCACTAGTCAAATGTATTCTAAAATCCAGAGGCATACTTTTCTGAAAGACTGAGGTTTCCTATATCCTGAGTGCTGGAGATGGAAGAACTCTGTTTCAGATCCACAGCTGAAATAGCATCTTTCTGTTTCTGTACAGATGATAAGACACGGGTTCCTCTGGGAGAAAAGAATGGCTACATTAATGCAAGCTACATTAGAATGAATGTTGGAGAAGAGGAACACTTTTATATTATAACCCAAGGGCCTCTGCCATCCACTATGGCTGATTTCTGGCAAATGGTCTGGGAGAGTGAATCAGATGTGATTGCCATGATGACAAAAGAAGTGGAGTTAGGGCAAATCAAATGTCATCGATACTGGCCTGAATCTCCCTATGACTCTAAAGACCTGGCTAATTTCTATCTCAGGCTACACAATTACCAGATTATGGAATACTTCATAATTAGAAAAATAGAAATTATCAACAAGCAGGTAAGTTGACTTAATACTTTCATACATTATTGAAGTGATTATGTAATTTATGTGAGTGAATACAATTAGTATTGTTTGATTCTTCCATAATATATGCTCAGTATTTTTTAGGGATGTAAAAATCTGAGTAACAGGCATGAAATTAAGGTTAAGGAGGTGCTTTTTTTTGCTCATTATATAAGCAATGGATCCAATATCACATACATTTCGACAAGAACTTGCAAAAACAAGACCTCTAATAGTCACAGAACTGGTGTGTTCAGTGTTTTGCAGAATTGTTTACTGTTCTTATCAAATCACATCCATGCCAGAGTGGATTCAAATTCTGTAATGATGGTTGGATGGAAAGAGGGGAAGAAGGTGGCTTTCATCCTAGAATTTAGGACAAATGATACTTTTATTGTTCATGAAAAGACACAAACACACACAAAACTACAAATCTAGCAGCATTTTTTAGAAACTGAACAAATACAGAATCCAGGTGGAAGAACAGGGAAAACAGGGCAGGTATAAGCCCATCAATCTTGCCTTGATATTAAGTAAAGCTTTGCAAAGATATCTGTAGGACATATTATTTGGTGGAATAATTAAAAAAAAACCTGTGGCAGACTAAACTTGGTGCCTTTTTCCATCAAGGTAACAATTTTTTTTTATTTGAGGAAATTCACCTTGTGTCACTGAGTGTGAAGCATTGTAAAGCATTTGATACAAGTCTTTTCAAAAGACTACTAAAATGGCAAGATGGAACACCAAATGTGATTGCTCCAATGAACATGTAAGATTGCTAGGTTTGTATTAAATTAGTAGCAAACTACTAAAGAAAGCCACTGGTCCACTTCCAAAGAAATCCATGCTTACATCCAAATTCTTCTGATTGTAAAAATCCAGGTAGTTAACATTCAGATTTTAACATGACTTTGTGAACTGGCAACAAGAAGTGATGACCCAGGAACATTCAATTAATATTCCTCTTTATTTTATCTACATTTTATTTATTCTTGTAAGCATTTTTAGTTGGTTTGCATATAGAGAATCTAATCACAAGTTATTATTTTATATCTGATAGCCATCAGATATTTATCAGACATAAAGTTACTCTTTTATATCTGATAGCCATCAGATATATTTACAGATATATCACATAATATGAGAGTGGCTCTCATATTACTCCTCTTCTATTAGTAAAGCTTAACTTAGCTACAAAAACAGTTTAAGCAAAGAGTATTGCAATGGTTCTAATTTAAAAAATGTTTTCCTTTTTCCTTTCTAACCAACAGATAACATAACTACATTCTTTCAAGGCAACAGAGTAACTGCAGTGTCTTGTCAAAGTTATAAGAAGTAAATTTTCTAGTCTTGTATTTCTGAGTGCATTTCTTGAAACCTAAAGAAACTTTAATTTAGTCAAGTATGAAAAGCTAAAGAATTGTAAACTACCAATTTTAAGAATGAGGCTGAAGGAAATTTTTAGTGGAATTCCTTGAAAATTGGTTTTGGAACTGATAATTGTTAACCTTTCTGGTCTCTCCTTTCCAGACAGAAGAAAAGCGCATTATAAGTCACTTGCAATTTATCACTTGGCCAGAGCATAATACTTCCAAACTGGCTGAGCAGCTTGTAAAATTTATTTGTTACATGAGAAAAACTCATAGGACTGGACCTATTATTGCTCACTGTAGCACTGGCATTGGAAGAAGTGGAGTTTTGCTGTGTGTTGAAATTCTTCTCAGCCATATAGAAAAAGATTTATGTGTAAGTATCAAACAGGTCATTGTTAAGTATTACAAACTGGTATGGATGTCAACAACATGGTGAAACCTCTTAGAGTAAATCCTGTAAGAATTTGTTCTAACAAAATAGAATAAACCAGCTTTCATTGTTTTAAACAACAAAGTAACTACAAATCTACTATTTCTAAAAAAACTGTCACAGTTTGCCCATATGAATATGCTTAAATCTTTCTTTATAACATGCATGTCAACCAAATAAAAACTGTTCTCTTCTGATAGTTCAACATCAAGCAGATAGTGAGAGATTTGCGAGATCAGCGTTTTGGCATGATCCAAACTAAGGTAAGTTCTAAATATGCAACTAGATTATTATTTTTTTAAAAACCACAATCAGTGGCACTATTCCCCATGCATTGATAAACCTGGGGCTTAAAATATCATTTTAGTGTTCTCATATGAGGAAAGTAACAGCCTTCTAGGCAAGTGGTGTCTAGTTTTAAATAACAAAATTTGTCTCCTACTAAATAAATGAAACAAAAGCAAAGCAGCAATATAGGACAGATACTGCACCCCCCTTTCTTTTTCTAAAGCAAGAAGAAAAGCAAGTATCACAGAAACAGTGATTTATTATAAACCCTACCCTGCAAAATCACACCTTTCAGTTAAATTCTTGCTATTGCTGAGTTATCATCACCAAGTAAACCCTTCTATTCCTAGCTAAACCCACTCCTGAGAAGATTTTTCACACAGAGCAAGACAAGATGCAGGTAACTCACCTTAGAGAAAACAGTTGGTGAGAATAAAAGCAAGAGAAGACTAAAAGAAGTTCTTCCTATAGGCAAATATTTTAGTATATGCTTTGATATATTTTCCTTCAGGGTAATGATTGAGCCAGTAACTAAAATTAAGCAAACATATAACCTTCACTGTCCTAAATGAGAGTTGAGCACGTGCTTACACTACAGTGTTCCAGTACTTTTACCAGTGATGGAACAAAAAGAACAAGGATTCTCTTAAATACGTTAGTTTTGTATCCACATGACAAAGATGCTGATGTTATAACCATACAACAGATAACCATACAACTTCAGGTAGTCCATCCTTCTTAGTCTATAATTTATGTTGAATGTAACCAGGTGTTTCACACTGGTGTCTCCACACACAGGATGAGTATTTATTCTGTTATGAAGTTGTTCTGGAAGTCCTTCAGATCCTCCGAGCAATGGATTCCTACTGAATATGATTCCTACAATATGAGTCTTCCAGTTGCTGTTCCACATGGACTCCAGGAACTGCTCAGCAACTACTTTAAAGAGACGTAAAGCCAGCAGACAAGTGTTATTACATGCTTTTTTAGAATTCCCTGATTTCAAAGTAATTTTAAAACCTTGTTTAACATGTCCTGTGTAAGTAATGCATTTCTTGGCTCAAAGGATGAAGAAACAGCCAGCCAGCACTGCAACACTGCTGTGTTAAATTGCTATGGACAATTTTTGCATTCTGTGTAATAACATATTAATTGCTAGGAATATATGTTGGGGCCATAGCAAGGCTATAGCAGCCTTTGGAATTAGCTTTACTATCTGGAGGGCAACTATAAAGATCTAAGATTCTGTTGGTGTTGGTGGAAGATTAGCTGACCCTTATCTATTGTTGTGCACTATTGGCTTCTGGACAGCAAATCAGTATTTACTCCAGCAGTTATGCTTTGGCATGGAGCCACGCAATTTGGTGACCTTTGGCTGCTTGAACAATGTAGAACCATTCCCAGTCATTACTCCAGCCCATGAGTTTATGCCACTATCACTAGACATCTTAAATCAAGAAACTGACAGAAAAAATAGGATGCCTTTAAAGCCTGGTTCTCTACAAAGGAAGAGCATTCTAATAATTAGATGGAAGACTAATTTTTTCCAGCAATATGAACAGATGTAGATAGCATCAGTGTTTTCATTCTACATCCATAGAAACAGGAATGCTAAGCCAGGTGAAACAACTGTGTGTGCATTGTGGTACACACATACATTTCATCTTTCCCTAATCCTTTACAATGATTGACTATCTTTTCATTCTTACCTACGATCTGAAATATGGGATGTCCTGCTGGTCTGAGTAGGGGCTGAATCAGATCGTTAAATTAAAGAACTCTCTGTACAGTTTATTTTTCTTGTAAAAAGTGTTTCTGTTTGTATGGGTGGATTTGAGCAGAAATTTGCTGTTCAAGGTGTAAGATTGTATTTGTTTCCATAATAGTACTTCTAAGTCCTTATCTAGAAGGTGACATACAGAAGTGATTAGATGTGCGTTAGAAGAGTAACTTGCAAACATAGGAAACGGAAACAATCTAAATTGTACATATTTTAAAAACTTATTTGGTTTATGCTAAAGAGAAAATATTAAGAGGCATTGGCTATAAAACTGCAGTTGAAGCAAGCAAATAAAATACCTATTTATTTTATTACCTATTACAAATTAGAGGTTCATAATTCAGAAAGAATGGTGTATTAAATAAAAATTTGAAGTATGGCTTTTAGGAAAAGCCACTGTAATAGAGTTATAATTAAGGCCAAGGCACATTTTTTCTTTCTGCCCTCCAACAGTCTGGAGGCAGGAATATATAAAAATGCAATTAATTATGTGACCCAGATGCTAATTTCAAGCATATTAATAAAGTTCCAGAGCAAAGCTAAATGCTAATCCAGGAGTAACCTTGGATTTATATTGATATAAATGTATGCAGAATTCAATGACTTATCTTAAATTCATTGAATTTGGTCCTTCCTCAAAGCATTACTCTCCATACATTCTGCATTTATTATCCTTACGCTGCATACAAAGGACTGTTCACACAATTTTGTCAAATATCAACAGCCAATTTTTTTTTCATAACTTTGTTACCTTCATTTCTTATTTGGCCTTTCACTTTGACTTTAATTACTGCACATGTACTACTAGGCAGTCAATGCATTACACTGTAATGAATGCACACTTCATCTTTTGTACCACAAAAATTTAATAAGCATCCTAGTGAAAATATTCCTGTACTTCATGCAAAGGTGTTTTTTCTGTGGCTTAGAACAAGTATTCTGGATTTAGAAGACAATCCTCATAGATCACTATTTTTGCATCATCTTTGCAGTTGTTTGAAAGATGTGTTTGCTGTTTGACCTAAGTTTTTCCTGTTTTGCAGAGATATTAAAAAGATTTCTGAAAACAATTTGCTTAATTTCATTTTTTTTTTAATAAAAAGCAGCTGCAATACCTAACTATTAACCAATATGAGCTCTAGAGAAAGTGCTTTATTCTTAGGGGCTTATCTTTAAACTTCCTCTAAAGGCAGATTTTGTGATGATGCGTAGTGGAATCTGGCCACATCCAGCAGCTGATAAGCATTTACACACACACACACACACACACACACACACACACACACACACACACACAGCACAACTTAGTGTCCCACTTCTGTGTTTGTTATTCATGCAAAACTCCCTGGAGATCGAGGCTCACTGATATGCATTCATTTGGAATAAAAGATAACCCACTCTTTAAAGAGCTCACACTACTTGACAAGTCAGGATAAACTGAAAAGGAAGGAAGATCTGTTGTCCTTTTTCATTCATAGGGAAGTGAGGCGGTGGTTGGTGATTTGTCCAAGGTCTACAGACTTTTGAAAAACTTGGGAACTAAGCAGTGGTGATAAAATCTCTGATTCTTTGCCTACACACAAAACCATCTTTCCTCAGTCAAAAAAGAGACTCATACTGCTTTGTATGACTTCTGATGAGATATTATTTAGCATATAAAGTGCACTGACTGGACTTTGCACACATCCTAATATGCAAGAGATGTGTTATAGTAGAGAACCCCAGTCTGTGCCTTTGGTCACTCTTCTTACTTCAGAAGTGGCATTGAGCTAACCCTTTGTGCTCCTTGTGTAGGGGAAAACAGGTATCCACATTTTTCTATGTAACATCTTCATTGAGTTCCAAGGACTCAGAACTGCCTCATGCTGATGTCTTTGTGTACTCTAGTACCCCATCTGCAACAGAAAAGATACCTGAAAATACCCACACCTGACAAAATGTTAATGTCTACAAGAGCACTGTCAGGTTTAAATAACTGACTTTAAAAAGTAGCAACTTGTCCTAATATAATCATGTTTCCTTTAATGTTTTTTAGAAAGCCTGAAAATTAATCTAACTTTCTTAGATGAGCCAGTAATTTTTTTTTTTTTTTTTTGGTCTTTTCAGCTGAAGTTCATAGCCTCGCTTGAACAACAGGCCCTTCTGCGATGAAACTGCTAGAGCAGCTGCAGAGGGCTGGTCCAGCCAAAGAGCAGCGATCGCTGCCATCTAGGGGCAAATCGCGGCTGTGCCAGGGCTGATGGCAAGCTCCTGCCCTGGCACAGACCCACTCCGTGTCTCAGCTGCACAATAAACACAGCCAGATAAATCTAACAGGGGGCTCGTGGGCACATTCCACTTGCTAACTGAAATTATGCCACTGTGTATTCTTGCCTATACCTGCAAGCAGCAAGAAGCTCTCCCAGGAACATTCTTTCTATTGGATAATAGAAATACTGAATGGAATTATTTTCCTGTGAAAAAACAAACGTTCAAATGACCAAAATGGGGCCCCCCTTCCACAGACAGGGTCTGAAGGCTGTGTTGCATCCACACTGGATGCTTGTTTGGTGTTGTAATGCAGTTAGGTTAGAAATTACAGCAGTTTGGTGCTGCACAAGTCAGAGTTCCCAGCATCTGAGAGGATGTAAGTCTATACTATTCTCCCTTCCTTTACAGTGTTAGCAGTAATAAATAGTACTTTAAATGATACTTTGCACTAGCTGAGTGTCTTATTTATTGGAATTACATAGGAACAGCAACTCCAGCTGCAAAACACTCCATTACTAGTGAAGGACAATGGTATTTCTCCCAGCTATTAAATCACAAAGCTGCACTCAACATGAAGATTACCTACCTACTGCTTGCAAGGCTGACTAAATATTATTGTAATACTACAAAATATAGAAGTCAGTTGAGCTCTTTACACAGAAAATAGAGCTCACCCTTGCAGGCTAAGCAGGTTGAGAGTTAGAGTCCACTATTAGATGAAGCTTTTAAATGTCCAGTAATGTGTGTGATGGAAGAGCACAGCACTTAGAAAGACATGTAACACTGAGATGTGGTTTGCATATTATCTTGCACAGGCATAGCTTTGTAGGGTTAGAAATAAGCTTGTGAAACCAGAGAAGTATTCTGTATTGCCATACTGATATAATCGGTTTTGTCTTGGTCACTTTGTGCACACCAGGAGTAACAGAACCTCATACCTAATTCATGCTTCTCCAGGCCCAACAGCATGGAACAAATAACACTGGATCCTAGAACCACACCTCAGAATAGCTGAGATTGGTAGGAAGCTCTGGGAACCGCCCACTCTAAACCCTCCAACTCCCAGCAGTGTCCCCTTGAGCTCAGGACTCAATTCGCTTGGGTTTTGGGTATCTCCAGGATGGACACTCCTTGACATGTCTCTGCAACCTGTTCTTCTATTTGACTATCATCAGAGTAAAAAGTTTTTTTCCTGATGTTTAAACAAAATTTTCTGGATTTTAGTTTGTGTCCATAGCATCTTGTCCTGTCTTTGGATTACCACTAAGAGGAATCCGTTTCTGCTTCTTTATCTCTTTTCTCCCTCCTGTTTAGGAATTTGCACATATCGATAAGATCCCCCTGAGCATTCTCTTCTCCATGCTAAACAGCCCAAACTCTCTCAGCTTCTTACACAACAGACATTTCTTAATTCCAATTTCTTAATCATCACAGTGGCCTTAATATACAAGTACTGGTTTAGAGACATTATAAGATTCCATCCAACAGCTACATCCAACATCTTACTGAAATTAGGAGATAGAGTTTTTGGTGCCTATTGACAAGTGATAGCTGCTGTTTCAATACCACTTAAGGACTGATCAAGGCCTGAGAAAACAATACGGGAGATTAAGAAAAGATTCAGAGTATGGAGCATATTTTGGATGTCAGTCTGAAATATCTGCCAGTGATCATCTCTACTTTTTTACGTAGTCTCAACTGTTCAGTATCTTCTCATATGAAGTAGGTGGCTATTCAGAATTCACTGCCTTTTCTGCACAGCACCAGTTACACATTCACGCCCGAGGGACAGTGAACTTTCTGCAATCCTGTTCTGAATTATACAGCTATTTAGCTTTCTCATTAAACCATTCAAAAACAAAACCCCAAAAAGCAGTTAAAATGCCTGAGAGCAGTACACCCCCAACCAGGCGACAGACACAATGGGGACTATACAGTAGCTGTCCAGCACCCCAGCTCATTACACAACCTAGCAATTAAGTGAGGTTGCCTTCCCTCCCTGCATTTGTTCTCTTGAGAGATGACAATCCCTTCTTCTCCTTCCTGTTCAACACTCTTGGAAAGACATGCCAATGACTGTAGGCTTTCCTTTCCCATCGAACTGCTGTAAAAAGCGTCTAACTACTTGCATTACCACTTCCTTCATGGCTGAAGCAGATTTATTCCAGGCAAAGCACCAGCTGCAGTACCTCTTGGCTCATTCAGTACACCTATCAATAGTTCCCAAGGCAGAAACAACATGCTGTGAGCTTGCCTAATGCCAGCACCTTTGGATAAGTGACAAGGACACTATGAGAAATAATGAACATTAGGGAAATGTAGCTATAGCAACACAAGTGTTCACAAAGCAAATCCCTGCCATGAGTGCAAGTAAACTGCTGTTATTGTATTTGTAAAAGTGCTGATAAAGCAGGAGCTTGGGCTACAACATCAGGAGAAAGCATGCCTGGCCTGCAGTCTTGCCACAAATGGTAACACATGCAAAAGCACCCCTATGGCAGACAGAAATATAGCTCACACTTTCAGAAATGATGAAACAACAGACCCAAATCTGAGTCTTTGTAAGAATATCCCAAACTTCCCCCAGCTCTTTATTTTACTGCTCCAGATTTTACTGCAGGTTTAACACCATGCCATCAAAGGAACCATCCTGAGGACACTCTCATGCTGGTCAGGAGGCTGCCATTGTTCCAGAAGCAGGAACTGAACCTTGGTTTTTCATTAACCTATGCTGCTTCCACCTTTTTTTATCCACTGAAAGCAGGCAAAACTTGTAGCTGAGTATTCAACAAGAACACAGACAATGCTTTCTGACCTTTTTTTTTTTAACCTTAAGCTGAAATATTAGAATAACTCACAGGAAATTTTGACTTTCACTTGATATAAGAAATAAAAAGTTAGTTTATTTAACTTGGAATAGCACTACACATGTTTCTCCAGAACTCCTGGGCTCCTCTCCTCATCATATTTATAATTCATTTTAAGACAAGTTGCTTAACAGTATCATGCTTCATTTTCTTTGTCTATTGCTTTGCTTTCTTAAAGAAGATGTATGAGTTACAGGTAATGCTTGGGAAGTGCTGAGTGAGTATTCAAGTAAAAGACAATACAAGAAATGAGGTATTCTTCATGCTTGCACTTTTCAGTTACCGCACATTCCCCTTCACCTCTGTGTGTGAGTTAGGACACATGTAGCATATATCTATTTCTATTATTAGAAAATTAGCACTGAATCATTATGGGGAAATTTCACTAAGGGTAAAAGTAGGATTCTGCTAAGGTATTATTTTAAAACTGAGTAGGAACGAAGTGGTATTCCACAGCTAGAAATTCTGCTAGTATCACCTAACTTGAGTCACTTAGCATGGACTCAGCATCATTAAAATTGCTTGACAGCAATTTTAGATCAAAAGACCTAAAACTCATCCCAAAGATAGAATCCAGACAAAGCCTGGAATGCCAGCAGCACTGGGATGACCACACCTCTCAGCTCAATACAAATACCCAACGCCTTCACAGCAACATTGTTCTAGGCAAGAGCATCTCTTTCCAGAGCACTCCATGCCAGCTCCTGCTGAGATTTTAAATGATACAGAGATTACTCCACCTATTCCTCCTCTCATCAACATTCACTTAAATCCTTTGCAAAGAACTGGGTGACTGCTGGGTTGTGCTCTTCTGCCAGACTTTGTCAGTGGCCCAAAAGGTTCAATTATCCTAGGAGTCCTGGTATTTACATAACACTGCTTTGAGCTATATCAAAGTATCTGATGAACTTCCTTGGAGTTGTGAGAAGAACACAAACTAGGAGCACAAGCTAGTAGGTATGTTAAAAATATCCAATCAATAAAATATCCCTTTCCTTCTCCTTTGCCAACAGTTCTTCCCTCTTAGTAGTTCCAGTAATAGGGCAAAAGGTTTACACACTTCACTTTTGGTCATGCACCTTGATTCCCAGTTTTTTGTAAAGTCTTTGAGGAATTCAAAGAGCAGCTAGGCTACCTCCAGGTGGTCAGGATTTCACTGATCAATGGCCTGTAGCCAGCTGAAGTGATTACAGCTTTGGGCAGGAAAGAAGTACAGTTATCAAAGCTGCTGCTCTCTATAGCTTCAGTCAAACTTGCTTCAAAATCATTACACAGCAGAGATGGGGGTAATGTGCCCATTACTCCCATGTTTGCATCCCCATGGAGGAGCTTTGTCCTCTCCACAGCTTTCAGCCAGAGGGTTTACATATGTTCAATTCCCTTCACAGTTACCCTCCAAAATGCCAGCACTTCTCTTCCTGTCTGGCTGTTCTTTGAACACTGAGTGCGATGTGAGTGATCTGCTTTTGACTCTCAGTTACTTCTGTAACAGTGGAGGGCACCAAGCCTGTATATTGCTACTGTCTTAACTTCTGTAAGAGGTAGAATATACTCTCTCCAAATTCATCTCACGTCACAAGCACACATGGTGCATACTGGTATGTAAGAAAGCTGATGAGATTGGGAAGGGCATCTGCATTAGTGCGGATGCCATGGGAGCAGGCTGATAAAGGATACAGATTTTCAACAAATTATGCAGGAAATGAGGCTAGCTGGGAGAATTCCCACCTTTCTTTAACTTTTTGCAGCAATGTTTTGTTGGGTTTTTTTGTTCTCACCTTCTACTGAGTCACAGAATAATCTACACTAAAATCAGACATCAGTTCAGTCCTCAAGACATAGCAATGTGTGTGTTTGCATGTGAGTGCATGTACGTGACACTGCTTTCTACAGAACAGAATCAAAAACATTCAACCAAGTGTGCTTTTACAGCTAGAAGAGACTTTGTAAGTGTGGATTTTACCTTCATTCCTTCCTGGGCAGGAGAATCTTTCTGATCCAAAAGATGTCATGTATATAGCATTCTGTGCATGGATTTAACAGCTTACCACTGTGTCATAATGGTTCCATGAACTCCTCATTGTCAGCAGAACTTCATCCAGCTCCAGCACTGGTCAGGGAAGCTAAAATCATGGTCTTACTAAGCTCTAAACTCCAAAGATTTCAAATAGTCTACCATGTTGAAGGCCTAAGGTCTCCCTTAGGTTCATGCCGTGTGCTCACTATGCCCATCCAAACGCCCACTCAGCAGAGCAGCTTTCAGCAAGGGCCCATCTGTGTGGAGCTCTGTGCTTGCATCAACATGAGAGGAAAAGGCTTGCAGAGTCCTAGGAGGACTGGTGCTGACAATGGCCTGTCAGAGGGGGAAATCACCCAGTGAGAATATGTGTGATAGACCCACTGGAGTGAATCAGGTCACCTCATGCTGTCAGAAACAATAGGGACAGAGCTCATACAATGGCAAGCAGCCTCATATATGAAGGTTTGTGGACAACTGGCTGTGCTAAAAAGGTTATCAGCAGTGATACTACACATCACGACATCACTGCAGAGATGAACTGGCATGTGAAGGGAGGGAGAGGTTTGCACAGCTCAAAGCACACAGTCAGAATCTTTAGAATAAAAATTTTCTCCTACATAGTTAAGAGGGCATCTGCTTTGGACTTGATAGGCTGAAAATCCACCCTGCTTTGTCCTCTAACCTAGCTCTTTCTTACCAAAGGATGAAAAGACAAATAAACTGCAGCAACAGGCTGCAATTGCTTAAACTTACCAGTGACAGAAAAGTCTGAAAGGTCCTTCTTCAGCATCCTTCAATGTGTATCCACATTCTAGACTCTCAGTTGCAGCTAGATCTATCATGCAGCTTTCGTAATCGCTCCTGAAAACTTTGACCATCATTTTACTGAGTCCCTCCTAAATTCATTCTTTCCCATTAGAAATCTAAAAAAGGAGGAAGAAAAAAAAAGAGATTGATTAACAACATTTCAGACTTTTCTGCCTTTTCAAAGATCTCACCAAACCTCTGGCAAATGCAGGGAATGCAGTGTTTTTCAGGGGACATACTGTTCCAATATCTAAAACACACTGGGAGAAAATCCTGCCAGTTATTCCTTGCTCCATCTTGTAAAGGAAACTGCATACTGTACACAGCTAAATCCAAAAAGTGCACTTGCAAAAATGAGAGGAAAGGCAATAGGGTTTATGTTTATGGGATTTAAAAGATCCAGAAAAAAAGGAAAACCCATTCACATATATATCCATGCAGATCAAACAGGATAATTAATTTGAACTTTATGCAAACCCTTCCTCTTTTCTTACCAGAATTAGCCTAAATATAACTTTAATTTCACTGCCTTTCCCTTCACTCAAGTTTTGTGCCCATTTCAAGACTCACACCTCATCCTACCTCTGGACACACATATCCAACTGCTCACTAGTGGGCTGCTGAACAAATCCACAACCTTACATTCCAGGCTAAGTTACTATATGTTCCTTTTGCAAATTTCAACATGATGGACACTGGTTATATCACGAGGCCCTAGAGCTGCATGATGAGCAGTTGTGACCTGCACAATTTGGGTTTTATACTGATATTCTGACTAGACTGATAAAAAGATGAACATTTATATTCTTGCAAAAATGCAATGACAAATTCCTTGTATTTCAGCTGTTATGTCCCACCAGCATTTCAAGCCCTTTGATCTCAGAACTATACAGAATTCAGAATGCATCATTACAACATCATGTTTAGATTTTGTACTCTTGTGATTCTGAGCATAAAATCAATAAATTTTCATTGCTTGCTTTGGTGGGGGGGACTGTTACAAAATTGGTTTTTATAAATTCTTTTGCAGTCATGACTGCAAAAAGGCTTGTGATCCTTCCAGTTCCCACCAGATGTCACCAAGCTCTCAAAGATCTCTGGAGTTAAGGCAATAGAAGCCTCTTGCTTGAGTGCCAGTCACGTACAGTGTCTTTCCCCTTTCAAGAGAACAGGGTAAGGAGCTGAGGACTCTTTCCTTGTCAGTGGATGAAATGCTGCTGAATTACCAGTGGGCCTAAGCTGTTATGATTTCACTGCTGTTGAACAGTTTTATCTGACAGGAGTCAATCTTTTCTCACTTACTGCTAGGGAATAGCACCGTCACAGTTCTGCTCTCCTCTCCCTGAAATGTGTCAGAGCAGGAAGCAGATACAGTAACATGCACAAGAAGCAAGCCTGTGTTACTGCCTTCCACACTACATACTCAGATGAAATGGCCTGCCTGAGACTTCACAGGGAGTACTGAATTAAACTGGGCACTGAAGCCAGCTTTCCATACCCATTTTGAAAAAAACATTTGCCAGTAAGCATTTTGCTTTTCTAGGCAGCGTTTCTCTTCTGAGTTTTACTGAGTGCTGAGCATTGTGGTGTCCTGCACAGTATAAATGCCTGAGGTCTCACTCCTCTAATATGTCTATTTCCCAAGAATAAGCCAGCTTGCCAAGAGGCTCTCCTCAATGCATCACAATTGGCAGAATAGCACTCTCAAGGCTCTGCCATCAGAGGAAATGTTCAGACTCAAAGAGATTAGATGCACAGACTAAGTAAAATGAATAGAAGTTGACAAATATCCAAGATGGATTTTTGAGAATGAAGAGGCTGAGCTGAAAATGAATGGATTTTAATGAGAGAAGGAAAGGAAATTCACCATGAATTGCAGACATCTATTGTCCTGAAAGGACATTGTTCCCCACGGCCCCAGAACAAACATGAAAGGAACACATTCCATGAGATATTGTTGGGGCTGGTTTGACTATGGCAGCTTGGGCTTGGATAGAACTTTTCATGGAGGGCTTCAAATCATTTCACTTCTGAGAGCATTATTTATGGGCTTTTTACAGACATTGAAGTACACATTGAGACAAAATGATTTAGCCTTAAGGTAAACAGCTCCCAGAGCTGGGAAAGTGAATCCTGATCAGTATCAACGACCCTCTGCCCTAGTGCCTTATTTCTGAAACATTGCAAATGGGGAAACTTGGCAGCTGGTTTTTTGCACCAGCCCTCAAAAATGACATTGTACTGAAACAATCATTGTCTGTAAGAACAGCAGAGCCTGTTTGTCCTTTGTAGCTGGGAATAGATTGCACATTGCTTCCTACAGAGCACACAGCAGTCAAGGGCGTGCAGAAGAACAAACAGTTTGGGCACACTTGTTGGAGCTCTGATAAACTGACAAAGGTCACAGGGTGATTCAGCTCAGGAGATAGCCTCGTGCTATTCCTGTGACTCAGCAGGTAACCCTAGTTAGTCTTGTGTCCTGTCCACTGCAGCTATCAGTGTTATATTTTCCTCCCGGCCTATCAAAATAACTTCCAATCTAAACTGGAATATCCTCATTTTAAGGTGTGAGCTGTCTCTAACAGCTGTGTAAATCTTTTGAGAAGTTCATGACTGCAGATGGAAGACACACCAATTATTCACCACTTCATGATTACATGATCCTAATTCTTATTTCTGAGAAGGAGGGGGAAATACAATTCCAGCTTGGGCTTTCTCTCCACTTTTTTTTTTCCCTACATCAACTAAAGTGACCTATATAGTTATCACAAACACCTCTTCGGGGAACTTCTTCCTCAGCTGGGACAATGACTAAAAACAATATCATTGTATTTACAATGCTTTCTTTTTGGGCATAATAGTAATTACTCTTCCTGCCATAGACATCTCGTTTTGAAAAGTACATAGAAACAGCCAACATTTAAAAGGCGGTGTAGACATTGTAACACACTGTCATCTAGTACAGAATCAAATTACCCTTCTTTTCTCCCTCCCATTAGCATCCATTGTCATGACAAACTCTACTTACACACGTGTGACTCTGGGATTAGAAGCACAAACCTCTGCCATTTACAGAACATTGCTTTTCTCCTTCACTGCAGGCAGACACGGTCACAAGTGACACAATGCCTTTGCTCACACAACAGCCAGCCTTGTTCAGTTTGTGGTGCAGCCCATGCTATTGAATGTCCACTGCTTCTAGTACCCAATGCAACTACACAGTAATTCTAATAGCTGGCAACTCTCTTGCAGCTGCCTGAGCTGCAGTCAGATCCATGACCACAATGCTGAACATGAAAGGCCATGTGAATATGTTGATTTTTATTTGTTTTGTAACTGATGGGAAATTTTCTACCTTTGATGCTATTGTAAGGAATTCAAGCCATGAAGCAGAAGGGTAGCAGGATTCTGATCAGCTGCACACTAACTTCCAAACTAAAAAGCCCGAATTTTACTTCTGACTCTTTTCTTGATCCATTTGCCTTCACAATATTGTTCTATTTCTCATCTCTTAATTATTTCTCAAAATTATTTTCCCAATTAAAAATATCAGATGAAGGGAAAAGAAGAATGTACGGGAAAAAAAAAAAGCAACAATTAATTTCAAAATGTATCTGAAAAGCCAAAGCTTCTTTGCTTTCCTGAAATCTAGACAAAACTGTAGAGGCCCCCAGGAACAATTCCTGTTTCCAAGCACTTCAATAAGCAATTTGAGCCAGAGATTTCTTTATTAAAAAAAAAAGATTCCTTAGAGGCCAACTTATCTTGAACGGTCCTGTTGTAATGAAGTATTAGTAGAGAGAAATCAATTTCCAATATCACTGTCTTATCATGCTTTCAGAAATAAGTGCACCTACCTACCATGGTTCAGGTGTAGTTACTTTAGTCCTGCTGCAGAGAGGCAGCCCTACCTGTTGCCTTGCCCTCCTGCAAAGCAGAACAGCACATGCCATCCCAAGACAGCACACAGAAATATCTGACTCCTTAGTTGCACCCATGGTCCTTGTTTGCCTGTATGTACTCCCTTGACAAAGAAAGGAGTCTCACAGCAGTTGATCATAGAAATTTCCTCACAGTCAAGATTTGTGGTTTCTCCCAGTCATGAAGTCCCTTCAGGCTTAGTTGCATTCCAGTCTGGGTTTAAAAAATTGCTAATGGAAAATACTTCCACACCCAGTGGCTAATTACTTTCTCCCTCAGAATTAAAATCTTGGGTTTGTTATGAATTCATTACTCTTAACTGTTCGTTTCAAGGGATAGCAGAAACACCTAAAAGGGACAAAGAAGATCCTGTAGTACCTGTATTCTTATGCTTTAGCCTTCTTAACCCTACTTTTAAGTAACTGATAATTAGGATTTAAAGCCCAGATTTTTGTTGATCCATGTCTGCAAACCTAGAGCATGAAGAACATATTAGTGATATTCACTGAACTTTCTATAATTCCCTTTACCCCCTATAAGGTTCAGTGTTGCTGACATCAAATGCTTGAAAATAAGAGAGGCCATTCTTGGAAAATTGGAGTCATAAAAAAAATAAGCATTTTTTTTTTTATTCTGTAGTGTTCCAATTGTTCAAAGTTATATGTTCAGATTTTCTTCCTCAGCCACAGTAATTTTTTACTTCATAAGTAGATGACTCCATGACCAAGTTTTCAAGACACAAAAAGACAAAAATAAGGCAAAACACTTCTCTTTACAGCACCGCACTTAATGATGCTGACAATTCCTACATGGTTCCAAATGAAATGGCACATAGGCCACAAGTAGTAGGAAGTTTCTTGCTGGCACCTAAAAATTCAGAGGGTATGCTTTCCTTCATGCCCTATCACCACTAAAAAGGAAAAAGATAAATATCAATGCAAATTGTGACTGTGTTCCCAAAAGGAAATGTAGCATGCAGGAAAGGAGCCTTGATGTTCTCCAGAAGGTTCCTTGGTTTCCAATATGAGAGGCACTGGATGTTGTACAAACTCCAATATCAACAAAGCAGTTGTGACCATCTAAAATGCACAGTACAGCCTGGAAAGCAACATTCAGATCCACAGCTTGGGGCAATACCCATTTAGGGAAACTACTCTGGTCCTTATTCCCTCACTGGACTCTCAGATATTTCAGAGCCAGAGTCTTATGGACCTCATCTCTGTCCAGATTTTGGTTCAGTCACCTCTTCTGATACAAAACAAAGCACAATGAGCTCTAACAGTCCCTCAGTTGCCCATGTTGTCTGAAAGAAGGTCACTCCAACTTGGGCATCTGGCAAGCCTAAAGTAGCAGCACAGTATTTTGAGCATGAAAGACAATGCTGAGAAATTAAGTCATTTGGTTCCCAAGCACAGCTGGCTGCCTTCATGTTCCTGAGAGAACTAGGGCTTGGGGGAGGGGTAAATACTGCATGTTTTAAACTGTCCTTATTAACTAGACATTTCATTTAAATTGTACTTAGCACCTGCCTCCAATTACCTGACTTCAAGGCCCATGCATGACAGAAGCTGGAGCTCTGATTAAATCCATGCTTCGTACTAGTGAGCCATTAAACCAAATCAAGGCTCACCGCTCCTTTGAAGGAGATCATTTGTCTTCATTAAAAGTGTCCATCCTTGATTGCCCTGACAGGAGGTTCTCCCTGAAAGATAATAAGGTCTGTTATTGTTGAGAGGTAAAATAATATACTGCAGCCCTCTAGAGAGTGATTTGTATTTATTAATGTTCTCACAAATTACTGCACCCTGATTAACCTGTGACTGTGACAGGCAGCAGAGTGTGCTGCTCATCATGGCCATTCATGCTGGCCACTGTCTCTCCTCAGATCACTAAGTGGTAAAAGCACATAACGAAGTGGCCTCCTGCCCTTCAGTGATGTCTTAGGTTCGTCAGGGAGTGATGGACAAAGCCTTAGGTGGGTCATGAAAACCCAACTAACCACATCTTTCATCAGGACCTAATGTTCTTTGGTCCATCCAGATACAGAGAACTATACACACGTCAACATCTTTGATCTGACTAAAATGCTACACATTTGAACCAGTGTCTTGTATTTCTCATCCATAGAGTTTAAAGTATTTTACAAAGGAGGTCCAACTTCAGATGTGAGGAAAGGGAAAAAAATGGAAAGTCAAAACTTTCACGATCAACTGAGAAGCCAAGAAAAAATAACAAAAACAAGCACAGAATTAATGATTTTTGACACTAGCCATACCATTTGGCACACTGAAAACTGTACAAATCCTAATACACTGTTCTTTTGTGACAATCAAAATCAAACTAGAATCAGTGTTCTTCCACAAGTGGAAGTAAACCTTCTCCAGAGGTTCTGTGCACAGTTGACAGGAAATATGCAGGAGACTTAGAGGTAGTTAAATAGCTACAATTCCTACTGCAGTGAGAGTGTTTGGTAGCTCATCTCTGGGTTCAGCCCTGAGTCTCTTTTGTCCACCCCCCAGAAATTTAGAGCTTATAGTTTGCTGCAATAGCCAATTACAGCTAAACTAAGCTTATTCCATTCCATGGCCTTTAGGTAATTCTTATCAGGTCACTATGCCGGGGTTCACTTTCTGTGAGAAAAATGTCAGACAAATACTTCATAGTGCCCAGGTCAGAAAACAGGAATGTGTCTGAAGATCTGCTCCCATTTGTGCTATCAAACTTCTGTTAGTTCAGTAGAATTCAAATAGGGACATTTGAGTCAGTCCTCTACAAATGGAGGAGATACAGTGGGAAGAATTTGAAAGAAAGCAGAATTTCAGAACAAACTCAAAAGGCATTTTCCACTGAAGCTTCAGGGTACAGCCAATTCCAGCTGCTTCTAGTATATCTCCAAGTCAGAGAACTCTGGGGTCATATTACTCCCTAAATTCACAACCAAACAGAGCTTTTGATACCGTGACAGAAAATGGATTTGTGCTCTGAGTGCTCTAAAGCAGAGACAGGAACTTCCCAAGCACAAAGGCTCCATGGCCTTATTATATTTTGGAGGCAAGGACTGTCAGGCAACTGCAGCCATGACTTCATGGAGTGAGCAGAGGCCAATATTCCCCAGAGGAGCAGAGCCAGCAGCACTGCAGAGTGTGCAAGAGCTCTGGTCATGCAGAAAGCACACCCAGGCTCAGATCAGGCCATATTCTGCTACAGGATGTGAAAGCCAAGGGGACCCATCATACACCCTTTTGTCTTTTGGTCTGTAATAGGAAAAAGCACTTGGTTGCCAAAACAACTTAGACAGCACAGCTGAGGGATGGCCAGAGAGAAGTTTCAGTAGCCTGGAGGCTGGTAAATCTGCTCTTGCAGATTGAAGCTCCAACTTTTTTCCAAACTTTGAATCTCTTGTTTTTGGCAAGTCTTCTCATTTCTTTAAATACACACTTTAACAGTCATTTGTTTAGAACTGATTTACTAGTGACATTAGCCAGACAAAGAGGCAGAGCATGTGACCCTAAAATTCTTCAAATGTCTCTATAAAAATCTCTTCCATAAAGATCTGTACAAAACACTGGGTAATGTTTAGACAGCTGAAATGCCCTCACACTTGTTTTAAGTATCCAACTGTCAGGCCACAAAGAGTCTGAGTTTGCTACAGCCATCCCTTAGAGAATGGCTCTAATTCATTAAGCCTAGCAGCTCAGAAGCTTTTATATTTTATTATCAAATTTCTTTTCACATAGGCCACAGAAAGAGCCAACACTTTGTAACTCCTTTTACTACATATATCTTTATTCTTTACCTCTCACCTTGTACGTCTTTCCTGTTTCACTTTACTCATGCTTCACAAGCGACATTTAGCTGTCACATAGAACTGCTTGCAGTATTTGCAGTAGAAGTTTCATTGTTATCTACTGACTTCAACAAAGTAACACCTGAAAAGTACCCAGAAAACCTTATTTCATAATTCCAACTTTTAAATTAATGAGGTTTTGACTTGAAAGTTTGTATTAAGTTCAGCCATCTTATACAGCACATACACATCTCTAGGTGAACAGATACATGAAATTATTAAAACTGTTTTTTTATAGAGTATGTTTATTGTTCTGAGAAGACATTTTGTATAATTTTCTATCTCTTGGAATTTTTGAAATGAAATCTAAACAATACCCAGGGATCTAGGCAGTTGAGCTCACTTCTATAATGAATCATGCATATGAGTATTCTTCAGCTCCATTTATTAGAAGTGACATGGGAAAGCATTTTATCTAAAAGTACACAATGAAAAGAACACAGAGTTCACCTTCATACTGTATTTTACCTTGCCATCATAGCTCTTTGAGCCAAGACAATCAAACAACTGAGAGGCCAGAAAGAAGAGAGCAAAGTCAGATGGGCTCACATGTGGCCTGCCAGTACCTCGCCGAGAGCAAGCTCTCTGCTCTCATAAGCAGCCTGGGTTCCTCATCATTCCTCACATCCAAATAAAACCTGCCATCTCTCTTAATGTGTGGCTGAGAACATCAGCCACTTATCAGAAGCAGGTTGATCAGGCAGAGGCATGTTTCTTGGAATGTAATGTTCAGGTGGCTTTGATCATGCCTGTGTCATTAAAAATGGGGTAACTCTGTGTATCCTGTGATTCTCTCCACATCACAGCATTCTGGATTTCTCTAGTCTGAGCATGAAGTCTTTAATTAGTTCATTACACCAACCCTCTGCCATTTCCTCTCAGCCCAGGAATCCTTTGGTATCCTGTCCTGTTATCTCCAAGGCAAATTTGAATAAGGGTCTCAATGATTGGATAAATAGTGCAGAAAACAGATGTGAGGGGCTGCAAAGTGTATACATTGTGAATAGTATTGCAATAACATCTTTAATCCCTTAATGAGGGCACTTTGTCAGGGTAAGGGAAGATTGAGGGATTTTGCTGCTGCACACAGAAGCCCAAAGAATGCTCTTAAACTAACAAACATAACCAACATCAAAACACGTTCTTACTTATTATCTTCATTCTCCATGAAACTTCCACTTATTTGCACATGTTTTCAGAAATGCTGGTTTTATTTTCATGGAAGAATCCTCTTGCATATATTAATATTATTGGCTTTAACAACAGCGTAGAAGGAGATATAAACTGAACAACAATTGAGAACAGGTGAGATCTACATACCTTTGTTGGGCATTTTGGGCAATACTTTTCATTAACTGCTTACAGAAGTTGCCACAAACCGGCACAGCGCTGTTTGCAAAGTCCTCAAGTGCTGCCCTAGATTTACACAGGAAAGTCTGCATGTACCCAGTAACCAAGAAAATACAGTCTAGGGAGCTGGTCTGACACTGCTTTACTTCCCAGAGCTCTGGGAGGTGCCTGCTAATGCTGTAACACATCTAGGCCCTTCTGGGGGGCAGGCCTGATTCCTGTCCATGATCACAAATAGCATGCAAGAGGCTTGTCTTGTGGTATTCTGGCATTTCTGCCTCCAGACCCAGATGGAAACCAAACATGAAAGAACATCTTATTCCAATAGTTTAAACACTCCAAAGGTTTGGGTTATGTTTGGTACTAAAATTGTGGCAGTAAAATGAAAGCAGGCAGAGAAGAAGGGTTGGCACAAACAATTTTTCCCTGTTACCATCTAGACTTGGGTTATGGAAAAATGTTTGCTTTCTTCATTTAATCTTTCCTCTAAGGTGTACACCTGATATGTCACAGAATTTAGTGCTGCATATATCTATAGTTGTTAGTGCATACTCACTTATCCTTGGCGTTACACAACAAATCAGCACTTAAGACTCCAAACCTCACAGGCAGCAGCAGCCTAACAGTAGGCATACTGCTGGATACAAGATGTAAAAAACATTGGAATAATGAGGTAAGGGCACTATTTTCTGTAACAAGCTAGTATCACAATCCAGTGTACTATCTATGCAATCATTTGGAACAGTGGGGGAAAATGAAGTACTTCAAGTTTCTTTAACTCTCAATGCAGCAATCATTAGCCCTCTCCTTATAAGAGTAAAAGGCCAGGCATGGAAAAGATGAGTTCTGTTTTCTCAGTGCACTGACCAGCATAAAGGATCTGGCACAAGAAAAAGCTACCCAGAAAAAAATGGTTGGCAAAGTTAAATACAGCTGTAGGGTAAAAGAGATGAAGCACAGCCAGTGTTTCCCCTTCAATTGACAATCCATTGTCAATCTTGGCCTTTACAGCTTTGTGCCATTCCACTCTTATGACACACTGCAACCTGCCAGTACTAATCTTAAGTGGAGAGGGTACACTAAAATTTGGGGAAGTATTTAAAAAAGTTTAATCTTTCTCTCTAAATCTTAACTAAGCCATCTAAATCTGAATGTGTGAACAGAAGCCTACTAGGGGGCATCCACACCTTCGAAGCCAGTCCTCCACAGTTGTAGACAACCAAGCAACAACTGAGCTGGCAGATTTGTGAAGGCTCTTTAGCAAGATTTCCAAGACTTACAGCATCTGGCTGGGCTAGAAAACACCAGCCTGTGCTGTGGAACATTAATACACAACTTCTGTCTCAGACTCTGGTTGGAACTAGGGACCACAGAGATATCCATGGAAAGAATCAGTGTTAACAAAAAGGGGACCCTTGAAGCAAGCTTTTCCAAGCTACTAAGATGAGCCACAGAAGCCATTTGAGCAGTCAGTGTTTCAAGTAGAACAGAACCTGGAAGATGAGTCTGTATCCATTTGGGTGCAGGCAGATGGAATATTCCTATCTCATGGCATATAGAATAAGCCACTTACATTTTCTTCATATGACAAGATTTCTGGAATCTCTGTTGTATGTATTATTCTGCCTGGTATCACAAAAAATTACTTGATTTCACTGTGAAAATTGTCCTCACCAGCATTGAGACTTCATTGTAATGGGTATGGTGCAGTCCTTGCCTTCTAAAATTAATCTGTAAAATACTATTTTATTTATGTTTGCCCTGGAGATATATCCAATACTAAAACCCCTGCTGCAAATACTTATTAAGTTTATAATAAAATTATCTTCCACTTTCTTTGATTCTAAGATTGACCAAAACAAAAAGAGATGTAGCAAAAAACCCAGCAACATTTAATTCATATGGGATGAGGTGGATTCACTTAGCATAACCCTTCCTGTTGCTAAAAGAAGGATTTCCAGCTGGAGGTCTAATTGACATTGCAACCATTTTTTATTTTTTTTTTGATGGAGGTTTCAATTTCTCCATTTCCTATTCTCATGGCAACACAATCTTCAGAGGTGAATTATTCTAAGTCTCAAACTTTAGTTCAAACCAGAAATTTGCAATCTCCTGCAAATCTCCAGTATAATCCCTGCTTGTACTCCATCAGTACTTCAGGGGCCTCAACTGTCCAGCATTGTCCAGATCAGAAAAAGAAACAAAAAGCCAGTCCAACCACTTGTACTATGCTACATATCATGAGAAATAATGAACTTCCAAGGGTCTTCCCCTTTATATACTTTATACAGTTAGTGGCTGCTCTTAAGTATATTATTTAATGTCAGGTTTTGGTGGAGTTTTTGCTACGCTGCATCCATAGACCATGAGAATCCAAAATACTTGTAAAAAGTTCTCTTTTATTCTATTGAAAAGGGGATTTACAAATCTCAGAGCAAGAGGCCTTTTTATTACCTGTAGTAGTCAACAATCTTCATCCTTTGATCTTCCTCCAATTAATTTCAAATGGCATGAGGGAATAAACAGGATAAGCCAGTCAGGCCCATTTCAAAGCTTTGATCATTTTGTAAATTAACTTCAAGACAGCTAACCATTCTCCAAGTAGGGGAGCTCAGCATCACCAAGGATGAGTGTCTATATTTCGTGGCAAGGTCTATTTCCATTTGCACTGAGACGTCCTGAGAGCACACATGTGGCAACTTGTGCAACTGCTGCATTTTGAATTGGACTGGAGAAATTGAAAAGCTTTTCAGTCATTCTATGCAAAGAGTGGGCACAATGCCAGACCTGGAATAAGGGAAGGTGCCAAGTTTCCAGTTGTCATGAGTCACTACTGCTAAAAAAGAAAATGCACACACATATACGTGTATGTGTACATGCATATAAAACAGTCTGCACTTCCTCACTGATACTCTGTACTTTCTCACTTTTGCTTAAAGTAGCCAAATTCAGGACAGTTAATTCCTGCCTAAGTTATCTGAGGGGAGAAGGGGATAGTCTTTTCCTTCTCATTCAGTATTGACCCAGAAGTGGGTCAATAGAACTTGTTTCCAAATTCTACAAACCAGTCATGGAATTACCCATTATCTGTGATTTCATGGGACTCATCTGATAAAATTACACCTGGTACATCTGATAAAATCAATGCAAAACAATGACTGCAACATGATTAAGAACAGTTGTAAATTTAATTCCATTGACGCTCACTTTTAACTTCATTTTAATTAAGTGCCACTTTTCCATGGCTTTATTGCTTCCTGAAGCTGGCTCAAATGTTGCTGGCTTTGGGTATAGAAAAGCAGCACAGAAGGCTGTGAGAGAAATACACACAACACTGTTCTGAGTTTCACATCTGTAGAGATATAAAATTATTTGTCTACTTGGGACATTAGACGATAATAAGTTATCAAATTAATTTAGATATACATACTATAGCAGAATTCAGAATTTGAACATCATGTTTATTTGTAGGGAACCTCAGTTTAGGCTCTCTGAAAATGGTAACTACACCAAGCTCCAGGGTTCTTCACCTGATTTAGCCCTTTGTATGATAAGCATTAATTATACTGCATATAGATCTGGCACTAATCACAAGTTAACACACCTTGAAGTTATCTTGAAAATGTGATAATTTAATGGATCTCTACTTAAACAAAAAATATGTCTCCCTGAATTTGACCCAGAAGCAGCACAAGGAATCCCTCAGATTAAAGTAAATAAATATTTTCTTTTATCTCTGGTACATAATCTCTTGAACTGCAGTAAAATGAGACTTGAAAACTAGGTAATAAAATACAAGAAGGTGATTACTGAGCAAAGAGAGCTGCACTTACGAAGTGAAGCAACCAGTATTTTTCGGCAACACACAGAACTCTTATTGCTGCAAAGTATCAATATAAACAAATCCAATTTTCTGGGATCCTAATGGAGCTCTATACCACACCAATGAAGTCCATTACATTGTTGGAAACATAGAACAAAGAGAAAAATATTTTGCAGTCTTTTTTATACAATGTAACCTTTACTGGGTGGGGGGAGGGTGGAAAGAAAAAGAAAAAAAAAGAAATTGCTTCTAAGTAGGGTGAGAAGATGAAGGAGAAGAGGGGGAATGGATGGGTGGGACCCCAGACGGAGTGTCTCTTCCCTTTAGAATTTGTTGCACATGTCAGCATACAACAAGCCAGTGGAATTGTTCAGGGCAGACCTTATTAATTACTGTTCAGCTGGTGGCAGATGATAGTGCTCACAACTGCAATTGTCATTATGCCACCAATCATCCCAACCCATGCACTTGCCAGAGCGGCAGCCTTTGAAAAAATCCACCACAAACAATGAGCAGGCATTTGCGATGATGTACAGGGGCTGCACTGAGAAACTGCTTCTCTTTGAATTTTTCACCTTGAATTTTCGATGCCTTAAGAAGAGAATCCCCTCCTATCCTACTCTGTTCTTTAAACTCCTGCACCTTGTTCTCCTTGGGGTGCCACACTCTGCTGGCTGGCTGGATTGGCATAAGCTTTCACTCACATAAACCTGTACTGTTCATATAGGTAATATCCTTCCACAACACTGGCATCTAGAAGAGGAAGCCAAAGCAAATGGAAACTCTAAATACTATTGTCGAGTGAAAGACTCCAATTTTTTGGCAGTGGAACTGGGATGCTTATTTTTAGAAACTAAAATATTTACTCCATCCTGCCCCCCTCCTCCAAGCAGATGGAAAAAGAAGTCATGCCAACCTATACTGATGAAAAGCATAGCCAATACTTTGGAGGAAAAGCTCAGGAGCAGCTTATACTATACAAGGAAAACACCAGTCTGGAATCTTCTGGCCAAATCAGTGGCAGCTTGGGTTATCTGCAGCAAACTTTCCACTTAGACATACCACAGAAATGTCAGGCGTTTCCAGCCTGTTAATTCATAAATGTAATTCTAGTCAGTAATACTGAATTTTCACTTGCTTATACCAGGATCTTTTTGCTTAGCCTTTCTGCCTTCTGCAGCCAATAATTTCTGCCAGTGATGCATTCTGAGATGTAACTCCAGGTTCAAGACTAAATGCCATACCTGTGCCAAGCCAGCCTTCCATGCTGGAATGGAGTCTAACTGAGCCTCAGGAGCAAAGATCATCATGACCTTGTTCAGCATGCTACAGGAAATGTTCAAAACAACCTGAAGACTGCAGCAGATGCTGTTTATTTATTTATTTATTTATTTATTTAATTGCTGTACTTCTAGTTTCAGGAATCAATCTAATACAATATTCTACAGAGAGCTCTGCTTCTCAGGTTTTGTGAGGATAGGCATTTTGGAGATAAAATACGGGCATATGATTCTGATGGCTGGGATATTCCAGCTGTAGAATTCTTAACCAAACTCCACTTATTTAGAGGTTTACCCACCACTTGCAGACCAGATGGGGTGAGGAATGCATTTGCCTTGCCTGAAAGCTCATACCCTGGGAGCTGCTTGTCATATTCACCTTTTTATTGCTAAGTTGTTCTTCCAGTTCTCAGCATGCTTTTCTGCTGTGTTCCAGGAACAATAAGAAAGTTCTCCCATTGCATACTCAGTGCATGAGTTTCCATGCTTGCAGCCTAACCCCATAAAGCCTAGAAAAAGTCAAGCTGATGTGGCCAAAGATTGCCTTGAAATTTACAGTGCTTCTTAGATTCTGGTAAGCAGTTTCATAACAACAGATTTCTTGTTTACTGATCATGATGAATGGCCTCACAGTCAAGTTTGTTCTTTGTCATAAGACACACATGCTACTGCTGAAGCCTGTTTTTACTGTCCTACACACAGCACCTAATCCAGAATCTTGTGTTGGTGAAACAGAAGTGTGAAGAGATTTCCTTTCCCAAGTAATACAGTTACACATGATATAATTCATGTCTCATAATGACAGCTCATAAGAGGGCAGAGGATGAGAGAACAGTTTGCCAATGCTGCCCCATTACAGCCCACATCCTGTATATGATCCAGTTTACACCTCCACAGCTCTTTGCTTTACTTTTGATTTTATAAGAACAAACTCAGACTTCCAACTGGAACTGACTTCTCTGTCAGGATTCTTTTGTTCTGACATATTTTTTATTTGCTTCAGAAGCACACACAACCCATTTTACATATTGTGGGGGCAGTGACAGGACCCACCTGTTGTGTCTAGATGAGTTTTAAAAAGAGCTATATTTGTCCTATACCTCCATGTATATATACTTTAACATTACATTGTGATCAACACCTGAAATGATGTAAAAACACAAGGAAGGTGATCGATTTAAAAATAATACTCCTCCTCTTCCTTTGTGTTGTTTTCAGAAATCTGAGCATTGGAAAAAAGCAGATCATGAGCAAGCTGTCCAAGCCAGTAGATCAGAACAAGTGCTGAAGTGATATACAATGTCTGTCTTTTCTGAGGGCAACACAGTCCATTTATGTTTAACTTCCATTGCAGTAAGAGCAAATACAATTATTTTCCATGCTGCTAAAGAGTATTCATGTGTATCCCTTGAGAAATCCAAACCTAATCTTTCTCTTAATCTTTTATTCTGCAATGTTGCCACAAAGAAAGGTGGTACAGACTAGATGTTAGTCTGCCAATCATAAAGTACTGACCAGATCTATTTCTGTATCATGGTGACATTTACAGCTCAGCTAAAATGTTTTCATTAGTCTCCTAAATAATCTCAGTCCACATATGCATATTGTACTAAAAGAGCTTTTGAAGCCTTTTCTATCTTTGAAAGATAAAAATTAAAAAAAGAAATGCATGCAGCTATATTTCACAGATGTACAAAATGGGTAAGGTTGGGAAGGATTGCTGGAGTTTATCTAGTCCAACCTACCTCCCTGATCAAGCAGGGTCTTCCAGAGCACTTTACTCACAATTGAATCTACATGGCTTTTGAATTTCTCCAGGCAAGAAGACTCCACAACCTGTCTAGGTGATGTTTGAGAGTTTCATAGTTATTTTTAACTAAGTTTTAAAAATAATTGGAAAAAAAAAAAAAAAAGGAAATTGATAAAATAACATGAAAAGTATGAATTAGAATTTGAACAAGTTTTTCAAACAGCACAATACAGCTTTTGTGTCATTAATGTGAATGTTGTTATGGTACTGTTGCACAATCTGACACAAATGTAGGATTCACCACTTAAGCATTCTCCAGCCTGTGTGGTGGAAGATCAGAGCAGGGAAAAGATAGATACTGGCTGCCCAGTATGCCAGTGGTGCCTCGCTCCAGATGAATTTTAGCTGATAAACTCTCTTGTGCCATAAATCTGAAGAGAAATTATTGTATGCAATGCAATGTCAAGTCAGAGGGCAGCATTCACTATTGCAGGGGGCACAGCTAACAAACTTCATACTTCAGGACATGAGCTGATTATATTTTGAACCCTGCAGACTATCACACCCTCTAGATCCCACAGCCTTCTGCTGGGCTCCTTAGGCAGGCTTCAGTCTGATTTTCCAGGACCATAGTTGAAAAAAAGACACTAATGTACAAAGAAGGAGGAGAATACACTGTGATGAGCCTTGGCATCCTCCTGTAATAATGAGGACAAAACAGCTATCATGTTCTAAAGGTTGTTCTTGCTTTTCTAATGAAGTTAACTTTGCTGGCACAGAACAGGTCTTGGAGGGGGAAAACACCAAAATATGTAGTTACAAGTGTGACTAAGCTTTTCTAATTTTGTTTTTCTTCTCAATGTGAAATTTTGTTTTGAAAATTTAATTTCTGTGTACAAAGTGCAGGCATTTTAAAAGATCAAAGTGAAGCAATGTTTTTAAACTACTGAAAAAACATTTCAAGAAATTTAACCTACTTTTTTCCATTTTGACTAGCAACTTCCTAGATTTCACTTTTTCACTTCAGTAAATAAAATACTCAGCTTTTTTTTTCTCTCGTTTTTCATGGGAAAAAGAAACTAGAAAATCCAACAAATCAAACACAAAATATACTGCTGCCCCAAAATCCCCAAACACAAACCACAACAAAAATAAGTCTATCAAAGTTCATGTGACTGCTAAAGGAGGTAAGAAGTAGGAAGGAATTTTTTTATAAGAACCGGACTGTCATAAAGATGTCCAAGTAAGGCTTGCAGGCATTTGCATGTCAAGCCTTATTAAGCATCAGAGAAACAAAAGGAGGTTCTTTTTAACATTTGGAATATTTATCAAGTATCTAGTGTATTTATCTGTTCTGAATCACTCTGAATCACTTCAGAGGCAGCAACCTCTTGCTAGGTTTCAACAGTGATCAAAACAAACTAAATGGGACATTGTTAGCAGTTCCCATTTCAAAACATTTGAAGGTTTTGCACACTGAATTTGATTTTGCTTAAGTAAATCTCATAAAAATGTAAAACATCTTGTTAAAGCTGCATAGACAAGAAGCCTATGCTATACAGCCCTTCAAGTCCCTAACTGTGCTCTGTCTCCATGGGTCTATCACAAACAATGTCTCCACAACCTCCCTCTGCAGGAACAAGGAGCCCCACTCCAATTTTCATGTACTCCACAGAAGTTGGAGAGATTTAAATAAGGGTCCAACTGTCAGTAAGTTTCATTTCACATAAATAAAACTTCTACTGACATTTAATCACTACTGAGGTGAACAGAGCTAATTTGTTTCTTCCAAAGCCTCTTCTGGGTAAAGTCAGAATTTCCAAAATTTTTGTTGTTTGGACAAGTAAAGTGGCAAATTGCATGATCCTTCTCATCTTTATGTGCCAGGAAAGGATCATGGTGAGCAAAAGGAAAAGAGACAACTGTGGTAAACATGGTTTGGAACAAGCTTCCACTAAGAGTCTTTGGCAAGAGATGAGAGCCTTCCACCACAATATCATTATTTCCAGTTAGCAAATTCAGATTTCATGTCTGCTCTCAGGAGACCGCTGTCCTGCTACTATGAATCACTGACATCACTGTATGGCCTTCTGCAAGTCCAAGAGCAAATCTGTTCCCTGCATTGAAGCAGAAAATAAGGCTTCACTGGCCACTCTTCATGTCAAAATCAGTAGCACAGGAAGTGCAAGGCCTATTACCCATTTATTTACTGTAAGGACCACAAAAACATCACTTCATTCCTCCTTGCTCTACAATATCATTCTAACCTTTTTTCTCAGTTAAGTATTATCTGTAATACATTAGGAGCCCGTAGCTCCAGTTGACAGCTTTGTCACATTGCAATAAATGGTCTGTAAATGCACATATTAAATCTTCACTGTACACTCAACTCAGACTTTTATTCACAGCTGCCCCACACTGGACTTGTGTTTGTGCAGCAATATTGTGGAGTTATTAGTTTAAGCTGCAGGCCTAACTGAGGCTCTTTGATTGATAAGGCAGGTCCTAGCTGGGACCTTAGGCGCTAGCTGAACATAATTTGCATTTAGTCAGCCAGTTGAAACTGGTACAGAAACAGTTGCTCTGGAGAAAAAAAGTGGATTGCATTGCATATTCACACAGCTCTTTCTGCATGGAATCCCCTCTTTAATCTCTCTTAACCTCTCAGACTCTCTATTCACTCTCTTCCCGTGCAGAATCTTTTATTTATTGTCTGTTTCCTTCCTCTCACTTAAAGACTTTCTCCTCTCATTGTTTTATATCCTAAACTTATTTAGCAACAGCTTTTTTCTTGTCTTCCCATTCCTGCTCAGCACTGACAGTCAGTGATCTTTTCAGCTCCTGGTGTTGTAACAACCATCACATAACACTGTATATGTCTAGCTCTAAGAATCCTTTGTGAAATCTCTGCATTTTTCTCCTCATTCTGTGTGTTTTCTGCCCAGGTCCAGTGATCCTTCTTGAGTGATGGGGATTGATGCTGCTGCATCCAATTTCTTCTGCAGAATTTGTGTACGGAAAGAGCTGTCTAATAACTAGTTGCCAGGATGGAAGAGGAACACATATAGGTTCCTTTCTTACACACTTTCTGCCTCTACACTCTGCATTTGAGGGGCCATTTCCTGCAAAACTGATTTGGAACTATTTGTAAGTGAGGCCCAGAATGCAAGACTTTTTACTTAGACTGACTAAAAAGTAAGGAAACACAAGGTGTCCCAACTCATAGACACACATCTGTTTCCAGCTCCTTCCAGAACTGACAAGGAGCTGGCATCACGCTTAGTTCTGCATCCCCACAGAACCTCTGCTGATTGAAAGGGACATAGAAAAGCAGCCACATGTTTTTTGTTTCTTTCTCTTTTATCAGTCTCTGTCATGAACCTCTCCCACCCCACAAACAATTGAAGTATCAGAATTTCATCTAATGCTTTCCATCCCTTATTTTCAAAGGCTCTGCTCTCTCAACACCTTTCAGCACATCTGCAGATGAAGGTTCCCCTGGGTCAGCTGCCAGTCTGCTCAAGTTCAAGCCTATCACAAGTCTGGCATGAGAACTGTTTGCAGCTGTGCTAGGGGAGCAGGAGGAGAATGATCTGCCTTCTCTGCTTGCTTGAGACCCAGACAGGAAGCTTAAGGAAAGATCTACTCCACGACAGTATTTTGGAAAATTTTTTAAAATCATATTTCTGAGTTTGTTCTGCAAAAATACAGACTATTTTATTTTGTGGAACTGTCTCAAAACATTTCAGAGCATTTATTTGCCACCATAGTGTAATGTGCATTTCTGTATTCCAGATCCCATTGCGTGTGAAATTGCAATGAAGTATTTCAGATAAGGTCAACAAGAGGAAAACCAATTTGACCAACATTATAGGTTAGACAGTTTGAAAAATAATGTCTATTTTTATATTGAAGAGAATTAGCATGTGCAAATTCTTATATATTTTTTCAGGGAATACTCTTGAAAATCCAATTGCATTAAAGCAACAATAGGGTTTGAGTTTTTTAATGGACCAAGCACTAATTGTCATCAACATTTTATCACCAAGGCACAAGATCAGGTTGTCGTGGACCTGTTGTTTTTCAAAATCACATTCTCTAATACTTCTGAGCCTTCTACAATCATTAGGAATTATTCTCAAACTACTCTATTTTCTAAGAGAATACTGAATGCATCCTGGAGACATGAAGCAATCAGCCAAGGGTCAGAAATTGAATTTCTGTTGTCTGGAATGCAAGGCCAGATTTCATTAATAATTCTTTCCTTTCTATTTTGAACAGCTTTCATATTTCAAATTCCTTATCTCAGATACTTTTAGCCACATTTAAAAACAAAGTTTAGATATATCTCAAGTGTGTAGATAAAAACATTTGTCTGCTATTTGGCAACTACTGTCATCAAAGCATTGAGATAACAGATTCTGTTGTGCAAGAGAATGATCCCTGTCAAAATCTGGTATAAGGTGCAAGTGGAAAACAAAATCTGTTCAACTGTACGGTTCAACATCTCAGTGGGCCTTGAAAACAGCTATTTTGCTCTTTGAAAATAGCTCATAAAGGTACTGTTGGCAAAGAACCACAGGTTGTTACAGACAAGACTTCAGACGTGGCTGCAGTAGAGGGAGCTGTTTTACCGGCTAAGACAGAGAGAGCAGGTTAGGATTCCTGTCTTGGTAGGTCCTAGGGAGCATTTTCAGAATGAAGTACATCTATTATTTTCTTTGACAGCTGCATTATTCTATTGTTCTAGACTATCTGGACTAGTAATATCCAAAGGCTTCAACTAAGCACTGATTTCTGTTGAACATTAACTCCCTACTCTTTCAGCAGTACAAATACGTATAATAAGACGATGGAGTAAGAAATAGTGGGGTTTTTGTCTAGAGTGCCCTACCCTACAAGTGAATCCCACAACATCCAAGGGCCTGATATGCAAGATAGTAGCTTTCAAATATCAACCTAGAGGTGCTCATCTCCTCAAAAGGATGGAACACCTTCACAATGAGACTGCCACACAGTGAGACCAGGTTCTGCAGGTACTGCACACAGTACTGTGATGGAAGTCCAAGAGTGATGGGGGATTCTTTGGTAAGCTAGAGTATATAAGGTACAAGAGAAGTAAAGTGTATAATGTGCCTTGATATGGTGATTTTAATCCACCATTTGGATACGTCAAATTCATGAAGTCAGAGGTCAGTAGATTTTGTTGAAAACAGTGTATTAAGAACAGTAATAGTTCTATCCTGATACTATGCTCATATGTATCACATTTGACACTATTAAATTATCATGTCATCAATTGATAAAAATAAATCCTAGGGTTAAATGCAGAGGGATCAGCCAGAATAGAAACAGAACAGGAAAAGACTTGGAAAATAGCTGGAGAGACATTCCTCTTTGCTCAAGTATTGCCACATTGCATCTTTGTCATGTCCTCTCCCATTTCTGGGCATCAAAGTAGTACCAATGGCCAAGAATATTTTCTATGTATCATGTGCTGGCTGGTAGGATATACCTTTTTTCCTGGAACCAGTCATACCACAATAATCCAGGATTTTGTCTGCACTGCTGCAATACATCTACCTGTGACCAACTGCACTTGGGCCACCCAGGAGCTCCAGCTGAATCAACAACGCACAGCAAGTTACCTCCTTCAGAATAAGGGAAAAAGAGATGAAAACACATTGCACTGGGGCTTCTTGCTCTATATTGGTACAACATGGACCCACTTAAAGGCCCTGCCATTGATCTTCAAGGGGTCAGTAAGTAAGCTGCTTACTGCCAGCTAAGGATAATAGCTATCAGTGGAAGTGTTTAGGCTGTGCAGAGGAAAATAGAGGTAAGCCACGAATCTAGAGTTCATCTGATGGCTTTCTTTTAGAGGTCAGGAGGGTCAAAAGATGTTATGCTCTGATCTGTGATGAACTGGAATCACATGAAAATTTTATATCTGGTATCCTATTAACTACTAAGATACCTGAAGAGATTTCTGTTCAAAAGAAGAAAACTGGCAATTTAAATTCAGTTCAGAGATATGTTTAATCTGAAATAGATATAGAAAGGGAAAAAAGACATTTCAAATAGTTTAGATTTAACTGAAAAGACAAATCTTATTTTTCACTTTTGAAAGTGTTATTTTTCAAAATTACCTTAAAGGTTCCATACTTGCAGCAAAATAAAAATATTTCAAGCAAACAAATACTATTTGGACCACTTTACTGCATGGCCTCTGGGCAATAGATGTTCAGAATGTGGTCTGCTTCTCTCCCCACCCTTGCTGATCTGCTCCCTCCATCTATCTCATTTCCCTTCCTGAATGTGAACATGGCACCAGAACTCCATGTGCTTCCTGCTGCTTGTCACCTACAAAATGGTAAATACAGAAACTCCCACATACACAAAATTATTAAGGAACAAATTTGGTTGAATACATATTTTTCTAACAGCGTTTTGGCTTGGTTCTTAGGGCAGAATTATGAAACAAAAAGGACAGACTAAGCTGAAATTACTAATTACTGTCCTGTACAACCTGATTCTTATCCCAGTGCAGATCTGGAAGTGGAGTACAAGAACCTGCTCCAGACACACTGCACATGAACAGCTGGTGAAGTATGATGATGCACTTGCGACTGTGGCAGCCTGACACCTCCTCTCCTGTGAGCTGAAACAGAAAAGCTGGGCAGGCTGTGCACAGTTTCCTAGCAGTTACCTCTATTGTTAACATGCTGGTCATAGGTAAAAAATCACTAGACAGTTCCATTCACATCTCTTTGTAGCCATCTTCTTAGCATATTTTTTTATATTATTGCTATTTTGATCATTTTCAGCCTGGAAAAGAGGCTCAAGTTTAACAGAACATTTGTATGTATTACTTAAATCAATCTTTGTTCAGCAAAACACATCAACATATGCTTAGTTCTAAGTATTTTATTCTTAGCTGGATTTTCAGCTGCTCTGAGGCATGGCCTCAGTGAATGCTGCCCTTTTGCCTACCTGTCATCACAGCAAGAGCACTAAAGCCTCTGGTACTTTGGGGTGCTACATGCACACTGTAAAGACATGAAGAGAAACAACCTCCTCCTGGCCAGACATGTACATGGAGATCTGTGAGGTGCACCATCTGATATCTGTACCTGATGAAGCACAGGGCTTGGGGGCTTCCTGGTGTTTCAACTCTCCCTACACAGCTTGAGATGATATTTTGTCCTAGCAAAGCCTTGAGCCTTTGAGCAAGTAGTGCTGTGATTCACAAGCATACTTTTCTCTTTAGAAAGGTGAACACAAAATATATTTCAATATACTTTTCTGGAATTAGAAGAAAAAGTCTCAAGCCAGTCTTCTGTGTAGCACTCAGATTTTATATTAGCCTTTGTCACTGTGTCTATGCAATTTCCTTCCTGTATAAAATTTCATCACCAAGGGAATTAAATTTAACTTCCTTAATTTCTAAGACATAATCTGCTTGTCTAATTCCCATAAAGACCCACAGGTTCTACTAATCGAAGTATCTCATACCGGAGCTTGAATCTCCAAGAAATTATACATTAAAACAAAACATTTAATCAAGCCAAATAATATCTGTATTTTAAACAGCAGTTATTATCTGGCCTAGAATTCTGCTTGTACCCACAGATAAATAGTGTATTCTGTCAGGCAGCATGTAGCCTACTAGATACTAGTTAATCACAAACCAACAGATAAGTAGGATAGAATCACTGCAAAATTTCCATCTTAGGGGGAACTTTTTGCTGCACTCAGTTTTAGGAAAAAAAAATAAATCTGACAGTATCTCATTTTTAATCAGTACCTAGGAAACACCTCTTCCCCAAGCTTTAATTGGTGTATAATTTTGCTTGCTACCAACTAGACAAATTTGGTGTGTGAAATTTTAACTTTATGATTCTTACATGCTTTTGTAAGTAAGGCTGGAATTCTGAGGACAGCTGGTAACTTTCATAAGTAATCAGATTAAGTTTATAAAATCCTATTGATTATTAAGGAGAAGATTCGAGCACTGTCTCTTTTTAAAGGTATGTTTTATAATCCATTGCAAATTTAAAAATCAGATTGAAATAGCATGAACACCAGTGGAAAATTTCACAAACAGTTTTGTCATTCTAACTCACTTGCCACTTCCATGCTAAGTCCCCAGCTGTCCCACACCCTCCCATATAATCTTTATCATGACAACTTCCATTCATCATCCTCCAGCTACACATCACTGTTGTGGAAGGAACTGATGATAAAATATAACCTCTCCAAACATACCTTGAGTTCACTGATAGTAGCAAGTGTTGATTGCTGGCACTCCCAGAGACACAAAGTATGAGTTGGCTCTCATTGCTGCCATCTCTTTGAAAGAGGACTCGTTGTGCGAACACTTCCCATCTTTCTACCCCCAGCACCAATTACACCTCTGCAGTGGTTTCTGAAAAAGCTAGTCTTGAAAGATCAGCTCCATTACCTTGAGGGGTGGTAGGTGCCACTTCAGATTCTATCCTGCATTTGGAAATTCTTGCAACTGAACCAACTAACCTACTAAACAGCCCCAAACCCATATAGGATTTTTGACTGGTCACCTTAGTAAAAGTTGCAGCTGCTCCACAACCTTAAAGAGATCTCAATATCCATAGCTACAGAGGGGCTTGATCAACTTTACAAAAGAGTGGCTCAATGGCACCAGAAGCTACAAAGGTGTGGATTTCCTTAGATGCAGAAGAGAGCTGACAAGCACAGATGGCCAAGACATAGGGAAATGTCCACAGCAAGGGCAATCCAGAATGCATCAGATGCTATGAACAGTCCCTTTTTCATTTAAGAAGCAACAAGTAGAAGGCAGTGGTGAAGAAAAGGGTCATGAATTAATGTTAATATGCAGATTCCAACAAACAGTAATGAGGTGTGCATGGTCCAAGCATACAAGAACAAGAAAAGAGAAAGAAACCTATCCTGGGATGCTGTGCCATGATTTTAAGAAGTTTGCTCATGCTATATTTGCAAAATAGGACTGTAAGGAGCTTCAAAGAACACAATGTGGACTAGATGAAGCTGGATTGGTTAAAGCTAAAAAGTACTTCAAGGAAGAATGAGCTCAGGAAGTCCTATTTACTAGCATTAATAGTTGTATAATAAATATAACAAACATGGATACATATATCTATTGTGATAAACAGAGACCCTTTTGTTCGACTAAACATGTAGATTGATATTGCTTGCTTGCTACAATTAATACAATCCTCTTTATTAAGCCATAACACTCTCTTTGAGTGAATTTATCACATCTATGTACATACATAAATGTATGGTGAAAACATTTCACAAACATCTATTTCAAAAAATTTTGCAGCAAGAAGATTAACATTGTGATTCTCCTCTCATACAAACTTTTTGCAACTAGAAACAACACCCTTCTTGAAAGGTAGTTTTATTTCATAAAAATCAAGTTTAAAGAAGCCTAGAAGATGAGACACATCATTTGATTCTAAAAAAAAAATCCCCACCTTTTATAATTAATATTAGAAAAAATGCTGGAGGTGGGGGGAGGCAAGACAAATTTTGGCTTTGTGTCATGGAAAAAAACTCCCCCCCAAAAAATTCACAGATGTAAGCAAGTCGAGTTGAACAGCTCTCATTTCTAATTGCAAGTTGTCCTAAAAGCAGTTTTTTGCCTTAGCAAATGGGTTTCTTCAGTAGACAGTATACAATGTTACCTGCTATCATGCATCACTGCCACTGTACCTGAACCCTCACAACTACATTTCATAAGTAGATTTTTATATTTGATTTCCATAAAACCACAGCATCTCTTTCCCTTCCAGGCTCAATAAACAGCTTAGGCAAGATTTTGACTATCTGTTTCATTTAATTACATATGCCTTGATTTATGGTTCAGGAAAGGCTGTAAATGAGGACATCACATTTGCAATCCAACCTCAAAATGTTTTCAAAAACAGCAACAAAAATCCTCACATGAAGTCTTATGAAAACAATCCCCAGGGGAACCACATGCAGTGCAGCCTGGTCAGCTTCTGTGTTTATCAAACAGGAGAGATGAATGGCTGACTTTGATTTTCCCCTAGGTATGCAAATACAGAGTATTAGATTTGCTTATCCCAAAATGTTTACCTTCATCTGTCAGTGTTGGGAGCTGAACAGGTCGCTCTGTCCCCCAGGGGAGGCACGGGCCACGAGATGTAAGGCTGAGCTAATGTGGCTTGGCAGAACTACATGGTACCAGAAGGGCTGAAGGCTGTGGACTGTCAATTAACAAGGATACAAGGCATCAGAAATCATAAACCAGTTTCCAGGTGCTCAGTAAACCCACCTCATTCAAACATCAGAGATTCCAGTGAGCACATAAAAATACAACAAAGAAAGAGAGGTAAGACCCCTAAGGAAATTAATACCAAACCTCCTTCATAGCACACCTGAATTTTGGAGCCATTAAATGCCAGTTCTGCCTGGGGCTCCATAGTTATAAAGTGTCCTGTTGTATTAATAGTGGAAGAAATTCTACCTTTAAGCTTTTTGTCCCTTGAGTGATTTAAGGCAAATGACATCCAAAAAAGCAGCAGATCTGGGATCGCCTGCACCCAGAGCTGTAGCAAGGCACCTTATGCACCCTCACATGACACCCCCAGTGTATGTATAACTGTCAGGGAAAAATGTCAGGTGGGAATAATCTCAAATAATTACTCTCATGAACAGAAATTCTAAGGGAAGTTCCAGATACGAGTAAAAATGGAGAAAGAGTCCTGCAGGATATATAATCTTGCATTATGTGAACCATATTTTGGTTCAAAGATAGAAAAACTTTCAAATCATATGGGACTACCATGATAATTTATACAAGACAACACAGTTATTCCTGCAACAACCTTACAGTACATGGTTAATCTGTAGAGTTACTTTAAAGTTACGATGGGTATCTTCTCAAATACTTGTTAGTGACAAAGAATTCAGCATACTTTTGGCAAATTTTTCCATTAGGAAATTATATTCTGTTCTAGGAACTGTTAAAAATCTTTTTATCATCACATTAAACAGAAATCTCTCCCTCTTGTAAGTGTTTTCTTTTAACTTCACTAAGATTAATATTTTGAGCTTCTTAAGGCCTTTTTATCTAAGGCAGGTGCATAAGACTTCCTGTAAAGGAGTGTAAAAAGAGACACAATAGTATTGAACAAACCAGCACAAAAACTAGTCACACTTTGAGCTCTTCAATTCATTTACTTTCTTTTCCAGCTAAAAATGTTGCATTGAGTGTTACTGAGTCACTCTCACACAGTGCAGTGGTTGAGGTGAAACACCAAGCAGGAAGTTCAGGTCCAGGATGGAATTTTTGATCAAACTGCAAAAGCAGCCTTTAGCACAGGCAGTGTTCTGTAATGGGGAGTCAATACATAAACAAAAATGACACTGAAGCTTCTGCTCTAGGAAAACCATATCAGGGATCTGAACCTGGGTGTCCTAAGCCCTTGGTAAAGTTTTTTTGATAGACTATTTTGGAATGTTTCATTTGCGTAGCAAAAAAAGAATTTAAAATATCTATTTTAAAAACTCGAATTCTTATTTGCCAATCAGCCCCAGGTGCTTTGGTGAATGTTTCATTAGGTAGTAATACAGAAGAACAGAAGTAATAAGCTTCCCTTATCCTACTTGCCATTCCTGTGACTATATTTGGGCAGCAAGCAGGGATTCAAACAGAAAGTCTAAAACAACTCTTTCCAGTCAAAGGTTTTCTCAAGAAAAATGTCCTTTCTATGTTTCTTTCTAAAAAACAAATGCACTGTTTTTGTCTAGGTCACCCTACACTAAATCACCGAGCCCACATCTCCCCCAGAAAGAGTGCAGAGGAATCTGATCATTCCCACAATGGCTCACTCACCCCTAGGCTGACAGGAAAACTTAAGCCCTTTTCATGAGGCTTATGAAATGGCTTATGGGCAGGAGGTGCAGAATAGAGGCCAGGGAGTGTGATGGCCAGGGTAAACCTGCAGCAGTGCCAAGCAGCTCACTATACCCAGTGCTGTGCAGAGGCTTTGTACACAGTTGTCTGGAGATGGAGGCACCCTGCTTCTGTTCTCACACACTCTTTATTAAATGGGCTTTTGTTAAGCTTATACTTAAGATTAATGCAGCTCAATGAAGTACCAGCTCATTGGTTCCACATTTGATGGGTAAATTTCAAAACCAGACAATTAATTAGGATATCTCACCCCCTACAACTTAATGTCATTATGAAGTTGAAAGAAGTATTCAATAGCAAACAACTGTTGCTGATACTAAAGTTATTTCCCATATATTGAATTGCATTTGATTCAGTTATACAGGAAAAATGTGATTTAAGGCACTGATTACTCTGAGATAGGAAAAGCTACATCTTACCATTCCTTTAATAAGAGCCACTGTACAGCAAAGGCTTATGCAAACAGCATCTTTTTAGGATTTGCATTCACACCACCTTTAGGCACAGAAATTTTTGGATCTAAAATTCTGTCCTCATCTCTCTTTCTTAGCTTATAAAAGACAAAGCTCCACACTGGAGCTAAGCTCTTACACCATGCACACCTCCCCTCTCCAAATTACAGCAAGAGAAATCTGGGTAATGGCTTCCTCTGTTCTATACCTGCCTACCACCAGGAGCAATTTAACCTCTAAAAGCCTTTTTTATTTCAAAATGGCAGTGATAATAACATAAGATGTCTTCAAAAGCAGACTGTAATTTCAGTCAAATGCCATCAATTGCTGCATTTCATACTTGGTCATAAAACAAGAACAGTAAAAATATATCTAACATAGGACTTACAAATCTGAGTGCCTTTTGTGACTCTTTCAGGAGGAAAACCCATTATTTTCAGAAGACAAAGATGCAAAGAAAATAAATGCCAAACTTCTGCTGAAAAGCACTGTAGTTCTTTTGGTTGTTGTGAAAAGCCAATTTCATGATTCTGTGCAGTTTGATTTCTGATTTGGGGATTTGACAACACTATATATATTCTCCCAGTAAGGAATGGAAAGTAAATTCAGTTAAAGATCCCTTTTGCTTACTGAGCCTCTGTGTGCCTTACAGAGGTCATCCTCTCTATCCCTGCCACTGTATACTCTCTGCTCTACCCCTGACTGCTCTCCCTGTAAAGACAGGCATGCTATTCCAAAATTCATAGCTAAATCACTTTCCAAACATTCTTTCCAACAGCCTGAGCACTCTTTGGTTCAATAGGCTGTTAGAGGCCATGTAGTAGAGTTTACCAGATTTTACATGTAACTAACATCTTAGCTCAGTCTGACTGATTGGTAGGCCAGGGCAAAGGTGGGAGGGGGGGGCAGGGGGAAGCACTGAAGAAATGTCATAAAATACCCTTTTCCCTCACCAAGTATTGCAACTTTGAAACGGCTTGTTCAAGTAATTTCAAATTCGGTAAAACTCTCAATGCCTTCAGCCCAGCTATGCCACATTTGAAACTCAACAGAGTAAGAAGGAAAGTCCTTTAGAAGGGATGCCAGTAAAAACTGGATTTATGGAAAAAAGCAAATTTCGTCCTTACATGAATAATTAAGATTGTGAGTTAGACTTACAGAATGGCATTCACTTAATTCTGGATCATCACTATATCCTCCATGACAAATAAAAAATCAGCAAATGCAACCAGTTCTACCAGCTTATCTTCTAAAGACAGACCAAGTGGTTGTTCCTGCTTCCAAGTTCTTGCAGTACAAATACACCAGATGCACAGAGGAAACCTGTATTCACTTCATTTTATATCCAGGCATAGGAAAATCAAGTGAATCATCCATTGTTGCTGAAGAAATGGAATTAAACTCAGATATATTTAACCCTGTGTCTGAGCTTTGTCTGCTCATTTGGGTCTGTCTGTTTGTAATCTTTTCCTTCACATTAGTCAGCATCTGAGCTACAGCAATTTCAGATTGCTTGATGAAAAATTTGGCAAAGTGAAAACATATTCTTATGCTGCAGTGTAAGCATAAATTTATCAAAGGGGTAGAAAACACTATATTCAGATTATTCAGAAGTTACAAGCATTTCTCATATTTCCTGTTGATTCAGCTTTTGAGAAGTCAGTGAACTGATTTTCGTGGGTATTGCAGGACTTACATGAGTTGAAACTTTAATAAAGTTTCCAGAGGGATGAATCCACTCCCCCTTTGACCCTAAAAATATCTGTAACCTAACAACTACACAAAACAATAGTGAAGTGTGACTAAACGTGAATGGCAATGTACTGCTGACAAGCTCTGACCATTAACATTTTTCTTTCTGTTTAACTCAGCAGGCTAAAAGCAGCTAACAGAAGCCGTCTGCTGTTATGAGCACTCAGAAGCATTTCATTGTGAGCATGCAAAAGAAAATGAGTGCAATTCTCTCTCAGAATGCTACTTTTTGGGTTTTTATTATTTCTTTACAGATTTAATTGTGGATAAATGCAAGCAGCATATTTAGAAACAGGACACTTTATTCTGTTGAGATCTTTGGAGCCTGCAACTCAAGCAGGTGAAATAATTAAGACATACAAGGCCAACATGTGTTGTGCAATGGTAGTAATATGATTAGTTTTGCCATGGTGTTACTAAAGGAATAATGTAGTCCTTTTATAGCTTAATTGATCACATTTAGATGTTTGGTGAAGTCTGAATGCAATTGGAAAGTTTCTTCAGGGGTCAAAAGTGAGTTCCCCTCACAGTAGTACGTAGCCCCATTATTAACTTATGTGCTGAATCCTTTAGGCTTGGTGTGGGGAGGCACCGAATTCAGCTCTCCTCCTTTTGGGGGGAAATTATCAGCTACTCTGTTATGTAAGGGATGTGTCCTGCTTTGCTTGCAGGACAATGAGCCCTGCTCAATTCTCTGCAAAAAGACTTAGAGGTGTCTAAATTCAGGAGCTGATTCATGGCATGGATGGATGGATGGATGGATGGATGGATGGATGGATGGACGGACGGAAGAACCTGGGTGCTGTCTAGAATACAGACCTCTGTTTCAGAGAGAGCTCTGTGCTTAACACTTCCAGCTGGTTGCTCTGTGTGGCTTCCCGCTCACAGAATTGGTTGTTTTGATTCCCATTCTAAAACATCTACATTGGCCCACCAGATACCAGGATCCTTCACACTTAACATTAAATTGTGGATTCAATCAAGACCTGTGAATTCTTTCTGTGCCTTGATCTCCTACAGTCTGTAAGACAGTGGTTGGTTACTACTTTCCTCTGTAATATTACACACGAATAGTCAACAAGAACAATCAAGTCAATGAGATAATAAAGGGACATTTCTAAAAGCATTTCTCTGTCTAAAGTCTAACAAAAATCAGATTAGACTAACCCTTTGGCTGCTGTAAATCAATGTTAGTATTGAAATTGATGCAGATTCCCATCTGATGAAAACCTGGCTAGTAAGATCAATTAATACAATTATCTTAGGAGAGAAATAAAGATTGTACAGAAATGTCCAGGTAGAAGAAAGCCTCTTCTTGTAAATGTCATGTTGGGATTATTACCGAAGGGTTCTGTGGTACTTAAATATAAAGAGGCACTTTTAAGTACAAAATTTAAATAAAGAAAAAGCAAAGCCCATGCTCAGTGAATTATGAAGAGTCCGTGAAGGGTGGTAAGTGTGAGAATCCAGTCCCTGCTCATAGAAAGAGCCCTACTGTATGTTCCTACAAATATTGATGTTTGAAATGCAAAGCACATGTGATGCATTAGTGTGAAACAGCGATTACATACATGCTGCTCTCTGCCCTGCAGTTCAGGAAAAGTCCTTGTGTAATGAAGAACTGAAAGACTTATGAGGGAATCCAATAGACTGTTATCGTGTAAAAATACCAGTGCTCTCCAAAGTCAACTCACAGTTCCTCAAATGTATGCCGGTGTGTGTTTTGTTTTCCAGCAGGCCTGAGAGAGAAGGAGCTCCATTCATGTCAGACCCTGTTAATCTCATACCTCCAACTCAGTCTGTGTGAATGGAACAGTGACTTGGGAAACCACTGCTTTTCTTTCCAGTCAATTCTCAAACACATAAAACCTACCACAGGAGATCCAAACACACTCAAACAATAACAGGCAATTTTGCCAATTACAGAAACTACTTATGGGCAATAAGAAGGGAACTTTTCATCCAACTCTGATTTTGGGTGTTGGAAAATTAAGAATGACTTCTTGATGTTTCCTTCATCTGTTTCTGCCAATAGCCTTCTGAATCCTGACAGTTTTCATCATACACTATCCAAATGACTGGAGCAATTCTTGATTTAAGGATTTAAGAATTTAAAAACAAAAAACTCAAGTAAAATGTAACAACAGAACTCTGAGACTGTATAGTCCCAACGTGTTATAGATGAAAATTATTTTATTTAATGGACATCCAAAGAGTAGGACCAAGCCCAAAGTTTTTTGTAGGTCAAACTCTGAGTTCAAGATAAGATCTTTCAAACTAAGCAAAGCTCCCATTAACCTGATGGTAGCTCAATAACTGTTGTGACTAAGTGTTTAAATAGGAACTACCAATCCAATATGTTCTTCAGATCTAGAAAATGCTTACTTCCAAGATTTCAGGATTGTTTTATCCACAAGCCTTATCCTACATGTTAAAAACTCACTAACCCTAAAGAATACTACTGCTCTAGAAATAATACCTCTGTTTTTGAGAATTTCTCAGGAACTTTGTGCAAATCCTTTGTTCTCATTCAGATCTCCAGTAAAACATGATTGGTATTGTCTCCTGCAAACATCAATACTCTGTATAAATTGTGCCATCAATATCACTGTTTCTGTAGCCAAGCTAGCAGCACTATCTCTGCCTCAGTAAGATGGTGCTGGTATGGAAAAGCCACTGGACACCTGGGATAATGTGGCCTCTGATTCATACAAAGATGGAAACATGGAATAAAAAAGCAAGAGTCTTTTATATTCCATTCAAATAGACTGAGAATGCTTCCATTGAAGTCTCAATGTTGAAATTAATCTGTCTTTACTTCCAAATGGCTTTTGTGAAGACTTTTGCAAATTTTTATATTTTTTGTATATTATTTGTGAATTTTTTTTTTTAGTATATTATTTGTAGCTCAACAGGACATTGCTAAATCCCAGTGCTCCTGCAGCAGCAGCTGCTTAATATCACATTTTTTACAAGAGGAAGGGGCAATCTATGCTACTGTTGCAACCAAGGAGCACAATAAATATGCCATGTCAGAAGACTTACACTGATCAGAACTTTGAGAAATAATTCCTGGGTTTCATTCTGCTACCCCACAGGCCTCCAATTTCTTCAGGACTGATCTTTATTGCAGTTTGTATATGTGATTAGATTTCCAAAGAAAAGATTTTTTTTAATTCATGCAAATAATGTAAAAGTAGAGAGCTCAAAAATGCAGGATGGCATAATCCATTTAATAAATTCTCTTATTAGAATAAGATTGCTATTCTGAAATTTTACCATACATGTGTGTATATATATAATTTATTTTTTTAAGAGCAAAATCAACTGTCTTTTCAATTACCATTATGTAAAAATAAAAATTGCTTGTGTAGTGGAGCTTTGTGGAATATTGGTTTGGTATAAAAAAAATACTAGAACATTTCCCAATACAATGCTGAGAAAAAAAATGTTATATACAATATAAATTACGGTATTGACATGGCACTCGCCAGATAAGATTATGTAGCTTCATTCCTCAAGAAGTCTCAGTTGTCTTAAAGTCTTATCTGGGGCACCATTGAAATCACAGTACTTCTGGTTGTGCTTGGAGTACTGTATGCCAAAAAGAAAGAATGCAGGAAAGGAATGATCAGAGCAGAAAGTAACCAGCTTTTCTTTGACAGCAAAAGGCAATTGTGAATTGAAGAGAACTTGCTATTACAGTTGGCTTATTCTACAAAGCACAAGAATTTCATATTCCTCATAATTTGCCCTGGAAGTTCACATTAATCTAACTGTTTCTGAAAACCTAGTAAACTTTCAGTCTCCACAACATCTGTGCCAATGAGTTCTTCAGATCCATCATCTGCTATGTAATTTTTACTGTGCTGACTCTTGATCCCTGCTTTCAAAGAAGTGTCCAATATATTTTCACTAACTTCTTCCCTAAACTTTTGCCAGGCCTTTCCCTGCTCACTGCCTCTTGAAGTTTACAAGTCTGAGATCTTACAGCTACACCTCGCTGATTTTTGGTAGCTCAGCTTGAGTTTGCAGAAGTTCCTTTTCTGGTTTGTGTGGTCTGTCTGTCAGAATAAAAATTAATCATGAACAAAAATTAATCATGTGTTAGTCTGTGTCTGAGGCCTTAGTTAATTACAGTTTGTGGGTCACTTCAGACTGGAACTGGAATAAGAACTGATATATAACTTATGTGGACAGCTGGGCCAGAGTCTTCCCCAAAGCTAGCACAAGACTATAGACATAGTCCAGCCCCTCCATATAAAAAAAAAAACAACCCTGCTTTATGATAATAATTAATTACAAAAATATATTTCAATTACCAACACTTGCAAATAAAGCATGAATGCCTTTGGAGAAAAGATAATCAGAAAAAATAGGACATGCTTTCCAAAAAGCTTTCTGCAAGTTCCTTACCAATCTAGTACCAGAAGAAAGTGCAAAAAACACCTGGATTAGGTGATGGATTAGGAAATGGGAAAGAATAAAGAGCTCTGAACAAATAACTAAAGATAGACAGAATTCTAGGAGCATAAGGCAGGAAAATAGTGATGAGGAGAAGTACTTTGAGCAAAGCAAGGAACAAGACTGGGGTGCCAAGATGAGACTGTTTTGTGAGCTGGAGAACATAAATTGAGTGGTGTCATTCTGACAGAAACTTGGTATTTCTCAAGTGTGGAAGCTATTTGTAGACTTGAAGAATACCTGTTAGTGAGATGGAGTAGGGAAGTATTTGGCATAGGAGACCTTTCATGTTCTTTCTCTTTTGCCTTCTGCAAAGTCTCACCAGGACACTTCTCCCCCTCAGCACCAAGATAACATTCTGCAGGACATCTGCTATTTTCTGTTGATGGAGATCACTTAAGTGTCTTGGTAGCCCTCAGGTCTAAACCACTATTCTCCAGCCTCCAGCAAATGGTATTGAGTGCTTGGTGACCCATATCTTGACCATAGGCAGAGGTGTTTATCGTAGCAAGTACAGTACAAGCTTTTGTATAGGCTCATTGCCTCCTACCATGCTCATCCTACAGTAACAGAACTGCTCCAGGCTTATTACTGCTGCTGTCATCAGCTGTTCTAGGTGAGCAGCCCTAAATCTTCCAGGGACCTTGTGTTTACGGAAAGCTTAGGTCTCCTAGCTACAAAACGGAAGGCTTGTAGTTGCATTATAGCTGGCAGGAGAACTTCCTCCTCTGGCTACTGCAAGATGGGCTGAACATCCTTCTGCCCCTTACAAGGCATGGAGACAACTGCAGTGCACTGGGCAGCTCACCAGACAGTGAGTTTTAATGCCAGGATCTGACTGGGAGCTGACAGAAATGGAAGGAAGGAGAGGCTTGTGTGATTATTAGGATTATTAGAGCCTGTCCCTTCTGAATCGATGCATGTGCCTAAAAAACTCTGCCATCTGAACTTTAAGCTCATAGGAGATAAGCAGAGGAAGAAGGGGTTTTATTACATGTGCTGCAAAGCCTTTGTAAAGAATGAAAACAAACTGTGGTGCTGACTTTGTCTATGAAAAACAGCAAGGTCTCACCCATGCCAATATTTTGTCAAAAAATATTGAATCAGTTAGTGACCATAACATTTTATAATGGCTTCCAAACAGCAAAACAGATTTTGGCATAAATAAAAATCCTCTTTCTTTATTAAATCCTTATATGGAAAGTTTCAGAGCAGAAGGAATTCTTAGCTTCAGAGTCATAAGCCTGGATCTTTGCAGAAAGAGAAACTTTGGTACTAGATAAGGCACAAAATACAAAATCTTCACTCAACAATTCAGGTCTCACCTTAAGGCCTACTGGAGTTGCTAAATGGGTACCAGTGAGGTTTTATTTATGGAAAGCAGATGAATGTTTACACTTGGTATGGTAACTGTATACATTGGGATTTTGTCCCCCAGCCCTCCAAGGTAAGTTTGCAGGTGTCTTTAATTTGGCTTCAGTCTTCCTTTGTCAATCAAAACACATTAAGTAATTTACATGGTGATTTGGTCTTCTAAGCTTATTTCCAACCAACTTTCTTCCATCTTGAAAGTAGCACTCAATAGCCTCCAGTGTTAATCATCTCTCCAAGAACATTTTAGGTTTGCTAATTCTGGGGAGTCCATTCAAGACAATAAATATATAATAGTTCTTTCTTCCACGCTAATATCTGTACAGAAGACAACTTCCTTCCTGATTCAGTTACTCAGTTGTATAGTTGTCTCCTCTCAAGAAAACAGACACTGATCTTCTAAAAGTACAGCTCAGGTATTCTTCAGTTTCTCTAAACTTTTCTCTCAATTTGATTGGTGGTTTTTTATCTCTAGCTTTGGAAAGGCCTGCAATCCCAGCTGAGGAAATGGCTCATCTTGAAATGAACTTAATATTTTGGATATAGGACAGGATAGATACCTAGAGGAAAAACTATACCCACACTGAGTACAGCTGGAGCATGGGTGATTTAATTTGGGCTTCTGAAATATTCTGAAATATCAAAACAAAGACAATATTTCAAAGCAGGTTTTTTACTCTAAGCTGTACAAGGTGAACAGTACCACATGTCCTAAAGCCCTTAGCCATATCAATACCTAACATTTTTTGGATGCTTACAGGACTTTGCTAAAATTAGCTGTTAGAAAAGAAATTTCACATGCTAAGTGTCTGCTAGACAATTATTATTTTATTTTGCACATTGTGTTGCAAAAGATTAGGAGTTTCCAACAATGAAATTACTGAGAGATTTTGTTTTGTGCATGTTAAACATATTCTTACAACTCTTTTTTCAGAAGGTTCTGCTGAAAACAGATTTGAAATACATTGAGTTTCTCATGTTAGAGATGAGCCTTGTCTTTCTCCTTAAAACCAATTAAAAGTTGTCCGAACCCAAAGCCATTGGCAGCAAAAATGAATGTTTGCCTATACACAATAATGAGCTATGGTGAGTATATTTCAAATGAGGGATTCAGGAGCTGGCCAGAATTGCTAGTTTAGTCTACTGGCTAAAACATCAAATCTGAGATTAAGGGAAACATTCCCCTTTTATCTACAGGGCTCAATTACACCCAGATGTCATGGGACATAGAATCATAGAATTATAAAACTATAGAATCATTTAGGTTGAAGAAGACCTTAAAGATCAGCAAGTCAAATCATAAACCTAAATCTGCCAATTCCAACTCTAAACCATGTCCCTAAACTGCCACATCCACACATGAAAATAGCCTGACTCAAGCAAAAAGAGAAAATCATGCATGGAATTAGAAATACCCCATGACAAGGGCATGTGGACAAGGAAATAAGGACCATGGAGGAGGAAAGTGATGATGATGTGATAATGATGATAATGATGATGATGATGATGATGATGATGATGATGATGATGATGATGATGATGATGATGATGATGATGATGATGATATGGGAAAGGGAAGTCATAGGAAATCTGAATCTTGGAGTGATAAACAAGCAAGAAGTACATGGAACCAAATTTTCCACAAATCACTGCTCCTTTCACGTGAGCAAGCATCCTCAAATTACTCTGGCTGTTTGGTGGGTAGAGCTTTGGGCATTACTGGCTCATTTTGTTCAGGTTTTGTCCTTATTACCATGGTTTAAAAAAACTGACAAAGATATTTGGAAGAAGACTACAGGTAGTCTTCAGGGGCTGCAGAGCCAACTGTCATGGAAGGATGCTGACGCCTGGCTCAGACCTCTGCTTGCCCATCTCTGTCTTAGTTTGCTGTGTGTTCCTAGATGTGCTTTCAGGAAGAAGATCAATATTTCCCTGAAGAAACTGGAATGAGCACAACAATAAAAATTCCAGTAAACAGCATGCAGATGGCTTCAACTCTGTTGGAAATTTTAAATTAAAGAAAAGTAAACTTAGGCAAGGTAAAAGAGTCTGCTGGTTCCTCTCCTCTTTCTCCAGCTAAATGCAGTAGGAGTGCTCTGCATGTAAGAGACCACAGAATGCAAGATTCAAATAGAATCCAAGATATTCAAACCAATTGTTTCTAATTGTTCTACTGTTCCCTAAAATATCTAATAATCAGCTGCTGTTTTGGTTTTAAAAAAGTAATAATACACTCCCAAGAGTTATGGGTTTTTTCTTTAAGGTGTGTTTATCCCTCTGTTTTCTATTCCACAGAACTCTGATATTCCTGACCTGTTCATGTTATGACATCTTTATTGTCAAATTTTAAGCATTTGCTGTGGCAGTGTACTAGGATACATACTGCCCTGCATTCACATATGGTCAGCTTGCACCCTGGATATGCAGATACCTGATCTGGTTTCTAGAAACTTGTTTCTTGGACAAGATTCTGACAAACTGGAATGTCAGCCCAGGTTTTTTGGCAGAGTGCCTCCATTTTCTGTATCCGTAAGAGGCCTTACTTTCCCAAGCTCCTTGTCCCACTGGTAGTTTTATAAAAAAGCTCAGCATGTCCCTGGAAGTTCACAAAGCTTTCTTCATTCATAAACAAGTTGCTTGCGAGCCCATGAACAGAATGGCTCTATCCGTGACGTCTGATTGACCTTCAAGAACTGCACACATGACAGAAAAAATAATAATAATAAAAAAAGGGGGCAGAAAGTTTAAGGAAATAGACAAATGAAGAACAAGGGACCCATCAGTGTGTTAGTAATGTGATGAATGCAAGAATTAAAGATATAAATATCACGACGGGCTCTATTTGCATTGCCACAGTCTGTTTAAAAGAAAGAACCCCAGAGCTAGGAACCGATGCCTCCTGCATCCCTAATGGCTTCTATATAAAAATTGTCATTTTCTTTGTATGATTAAAATAAAGAGCATCGGCAAAATAAACTCTCCCTTCCTAAATGTTTCTTTTAATGACTCTACTGCTGCTAGAAGATGCCAGTTTAACAAGTCTGCAGACAGAGGCCTTCTGTCTGCAGAATAGGTACAAGACAAGCCATGGCAGGGAGAGGGTCTCTGCCACACACGCAGCTCCCTCAGACCAGCAAGACCACCCCAAGAGGAAAGGAGCATTCAGTCCTTGGCCTCCTTACTGTCAGCAGCAGCCTGGGAGCCAATCAGTGCCCTTTGCCAGAGAAGTTCCAGGCAGTCTGAAGTCTGAGCACTTGTCACTAGCATGAAGTTAACAGTTCGTTTAGCTTCATTTTCTACTGGGTGCTACTGACAGCTGTTCCTGAGAATGCACGGCATGTCATTACTGGTCTCTACCATATGGGTCATTCACACAATTGCCATTTCTAGTTATTCCATTAGTCACTATTCCCTGTCATCTCCCTGTTTTATCCTCTCTGGCAAGCTCTCTTGCTCTCTGACTCCTTCACAGTGAAATTTTTGTCCCTTTTCCATTCCAGTTGGCACTTTTCTAATCTTCCAGTGCTGCCTTTCCAGTGGAATCCCAACAGAGCAGCAAAGGCTTTCTTGGCTTTAAGCAGCTGACAGCTGACCATCACCCTCCTTCTTCACTGAATTCTGTGCCCACGCATTTCTAATTGTACATTTTCAAAAGTCAGAACTTCTAATTTCTTTCACCTCTGCAGAGCAAAGCTTCTCATGGCAGAGGGTAACTCAGCCACCTCCCAGGTACCTGCTTTGTCATACTGAGTATAGGAGAAGAGAGATACACATTCTCTCTTCTTTCCCACCAGATCTCATTTGTTACAGTGCCAGAAATGATGCTAGGAACTTCCATTTAGTACTAAATCTCAACACTGAGCAACATGGTGACTTAAAAGACCAGCAATGGAACAGAGTTCCATTCAGACTAAGGGTGAACACAAGCAAGGATAAAGGGTTGCCCCTAGGTGGCCTTATCATAATATATTAACTTCTGCATCATATGGAGTTTCCAACTGACTGAAAAAAACATCATCATTTTAGGTACATAACTGATAGTTCTCCATCAAGATGCCAGCCAGTGAATCAGCCATGGAAACTAAATTAGGCTTTATTACTCTAGAAGCAGTTATTCCAGTTCAAGTGATACTGGCAAGGCTCTGCAGAGAAAATGCTGGCAATTTCCTAAACTCTAAGTGTTCTGTGCGTAAACAAGAACTTTCGCCTTTAGGAAAGTGAATCCAAAAATGTATCAGCGGTGTGCTCATCACCATAAGATTATCTTGCTGGCTCTGAAGACTGTAGGCAAGGTCAGGCAGCAAGTCAGTGAAAGTGAGGTTGGTGGATACCTCACAAAGACTCAGACCATGGTCTTCTTTGGTGCTTTGCCAGCCTGGTCTCTAGAACCGTAGGCACAATTTCTCTAAACTGCCCTTCAGGCAAACTTGCTGATCTGAGATTAAGCCAGTGTGTGGCTTGTCTAGAAGGGCTAACACACACCTGAATGAGTTCTTTGGTACTAATCTCAACAGTTCCATTCCATGCTACTACTTTCACTTACACTGTAACAGGGTGGCCACATCTGAACTCTTCATTGCTAACTGCTAACTCTTAAACCACTCATGAACTGTGTAGGAGAACTGCAGGTGATGGAAGTGAAACTATGCCAAGAACTTTTCTAAAAACAGAGAGCAGTTCTGGTGCTGAGGAACACTTCCTGGCAATGTCTGCAAGTAGATGAAGCCTTCAGGGACCCTTTTTTATTGCTATCTTTGCTGGGATCAGGCACCATTAATAAAAATGGAAATGTCTGAAAGTTTTCCACCTGTAGACATGGCTCCCAAGTATTTGAACATGTTCCCTTTACTGTTAAAAGAGATTTCTATAAGACATAAGAATATCATAATTTTCAGGCTACTGTTAAAAGAAACAACCAGGTGTTTATCCAAATCCTTATGACTTTTGTTCAAGACTAATTAGCTACATGCAGGTACTCATAGGTAACTTATCTTTGTTTAGAGACATTGATCTTTTATCAAGAAAAATTAAGACACTCTCAACCACAAAATACAGTTACTAATTTTTTAGCAGATTTATTTTCTCCAAATCTATACTAACATTGATAGGATTTTTAAATGCAAATTGGAAGCAGTTTAGAACACAAAGCATAAAAACAGACCTTTAATGAGGAAAAAAATACCCCATTTTGGGATGAATTACAATATTTTATAAATTTATATCTGCACTAGAACAAAATTTAAATATTTGAAGGTGTACAGAAGATGGAAGCAGTAAGGCAGCTGCATAAACAAAGAACATTGTTGGAGACTGGAAAATGAACAAAGAATAAATTTTCAAAGAAAGCAATAATGGTTCATCAGTATCTGTAGATCTTAAGGAAGTTCTCACAGAGTGAGTACTTACAAGAGTAAGTGCTTACTCTTGTAACCAATTGTTTTAATCTTAGCAATTCCCTAGATGAGTATATAATATGAAGATATATGACAATTGGTCCATCCCTCTCTGCTTGCAGATAATATTCTGATCTCCAGGTCTGGTAAAGCCCAGAATTCAGGCAAACTCTTATTTTGGGAAGGGCTTCATGTTTTGAAAGTCTAGATGCAGCTATTATTGTTTTGTTGACTGAATGGGGGGCTCCCAGAAATCCATCAGACAGGCTTCTGGCTTTTCTGATGTAAACAAGAAACCCCTGGACATCATCTGCTTTGTTCAGAAAAGGTAGTTACCTGACACTAGCTCCCCCAAGAAAGCTCAGCAATATCTCAAACAGAATCATTACCCTAAAGAGTGCTTACAAAAGCAAAGCTCATTGGATTTTTTCTGCATTTTATTTATTTCCCTTCAATAAAACAATTTTTCCTGTTTTCAGCATCCAATCACACCAAACTTCAAATAGTCTTGGTAAATGTTAATTGCAGACACATATTCTCACGGCTTCTAATCATCCAGTAGAGATAATAATGCCTTATCATTATACATTATACAAGAAATTTAATTGATTTTCACTAATATCCCTTCAATGTCACATAGAAGAATGGCAAATAAAGCCTGGTCTAATTGTCTGACTCCCCACTGATGCCAACAGCATCCCATCCAGATATAAACTGGAATTCCCAGGAACTCTGTTTCTTCTATCAATAGATGACTATTGTGAGCTCCCTGACACACAGAAGAGTCACCATGTCAGATATTACAGTTAAAAGCCTTAGAAACAGACTTTAAACACTTTTGTTTGTACATAACACCAGAGAATACCATACATAGTCTCAAAAGACATCTAAGTTCTGGAGGGTATTAGCTGTATATAGAATAAGCTGGTAGGTGAACACCTACTCATAGTCAGAACACCAATATTTTAACTATTCTTTCCACTCCATTCATCATTTTACACACTCCTCTTCTGCTGATTGTGGTAGGAAAAATTAAATTGCTGCAATTCACAGTGTTAGTTTTATACTTGGCTGAAGGCTGATTTGTAGCTTCTTGGCATTTTTTACTATTACTGGAAGTGTGGCTCAGAATATAATTTAGGTGACCATGTGATGGTCAGTTTTAATATGGAGGTAGAGAAGATCACCTACAGACCTAGTGTAGCAACTTTCCTGGTGCACCACTCAAAATGACTTCTCATTTTTTCCAACCTCAGGGAAAACCATCAGAAGTTTTATATTCATTCTACAGGCATCTTTTGGTTGCAGTGATCCATGACCTACTGCCTCAGAGTCACTGAGTTTTATAATCTTGTCTTAAGAGTACTAAAAAAATGCTATGCAGTTCCATATGTAATGAATCAGGAAAGGACTGTGCTTGATTTCTGTATCAGATTTTTACCATCTTAGTTTGTGGTGGTGCACTAAAACCGTTCCCCAAAGCACTGGAAAGAAGGATTCTGTGTTATTCGGGAATGTCCCTAAACTGAAATATTTGAGACCTCAGCAAGAACAGACAAAACTGATTGGCACTCTGACATGGTAACAGTTTTCCATTTGTGTATTTGTGGAGCAGAACATGTACACTACTACATCCAAATCAGAACACAGAGAGAACTGTCTTAAAGGTCTTTTCCAACCTAAATAATTCTATGATTCTATCTTAATGAGAATTTCAAGGCTTATTAAGGCCCAATTTTATGAACACCTTAAATTACTATATTTGGTAAGAACTTTGCTTTTCCAGCTATAAAGTGTATTGTTTTGCTTTAAGTGATTTTTATTTTTTAAATAACCAAACATATTTCAATTATTTTCTGTTGTTCAGTTCTCTTTCTGAAGTCTGGGCCTTGACATCTACCTGTTGGAACTACCTTAGGTGTTTGGGAACAAAGACCAGACAAGCATCTGTTTTTCCCAGATGTTCAGCAGTTAGAACCCTACAATTTTTAGCAACTTCAGCATGAACTTCCTAGCTCTCTGATGTTTTCCAACAGGGGTTATGCACACATTGGCTCTAATGTTCACTTCCTATCTCTCCTTCTCTAGCCCCCTTCCTCCCCCTCCTGGACAATGAGAAAAAAAAGGTCATGAACCTAACTGCAAGCATCTCTTCCTGCTTCTTGTGTGGTTTTCACCCTGACCTTGATACTCCTTTCTGTTTCCCTAGTGGCACCTCATGAACCCCCTTGTGCTTCCTTAAGAACAGGAACAGCAGAAAGAGGGAAAGAAACTCTGGCAATTAGAAACATACCCTGAGATTTCCTGCTTCTAATGCCTATTGCAAAGAGGCTGCTGTTTTTCAGTTAACAGAGAGTAAAACAAGAGAAAATTAATGAGCTTAGCAAATTGAGGACAAATTGAATAAAAGGGGGCCAAATTCATCCCTGATGTGTTTTATTGGAAGGCAACAGATGGGTAAATTTATCTTCATATTTTTAACTATTTTTTAAGTACACAAGCGAGGACTGGGGGCTTTGTTGTTGTTTTGGTGGTAGGGTTTTTTTCTTAACCATTCATCATTTGGTATTTGCACCCTAAACTACTTAATTAATTTTCTGTAACTAAATATTGTTAATATATTCATGTAACCAGTAAGATAGCGGGAAGAAACAACATGATTAAATGGCTGACTTACTCTCACTATGGAATGAAACAGCCAGGGAATAGAGGCATGACCTGATACAGGTCATTTTTGCTCTCTGTGCCTTTGGATATCATCAGTCTGGATCATTCCCTTAACACAAGTTCTTCAGTACTGATACCATCTCTTCACTATGTTTAAGTAGTTATTTTTAATCCTTACAGACTTGGCCTAAGTGAATATTTATTACAGTGAAATGTTTTCATGGCTGGATTACCACAGAACTATAACAAGGACTCTTCCACAGTACTCAGGTGCAAAAAAGTGCTATGTACTACATTCAGTGCTAAGAGGTGTTGACAACACTGTCACCTAACAGATTTACTTGGCCTTGGGGGCAGAAACATTTTTGGCACAAAATTGTTTCCAGTGAATAAAATACTAATTTTCATTAACCACATTTAAACTTTAAATTTACTATTACATAAGTCACATGAAAATGAAAAGCCTTAAATCAGGTGTGGAACGCACTTGTAGACAAACACTTCTTGGTAATAAATTCATACGAAGCAGCAATTGCCCTGCTGTGGCCTAGGTGGTGCATTTGCAAGTGCTGCACAAAGAACTGGCTATTCACATGGTTCTGGCACTCCTTCCTAGTTTCCTGCTGCTAAATTACATTAAGAGACTCAAAACATACTTTCTTAATATCCTTCCCCCCTGCAGGGAATTAGTGTGGTTGCCACAAGAAAGTTACTTGATCATGATGGGGCAGGAAAAGGGCTTGGTACAATCCTGAACAACTGATCCATGTAACCATCTCTGGGGTCCCAATTCAGTCTGCTGTCTCTACTCAACCAAATACATGGCCTCTCTATTTTACTTACATAAGAGGTTAGGTAAGATGGACTGCAATGAGAACTAACACATTTTAAATTTTCCCAGTGATGTCAATGGCGTGTTGGAGGTTACTGCAGGCTGTACAGCTGGGGTTATAGACACCGAGTGCTGCAAAGCATTGACTGCTTTGATGATTTTCTTTTTCTAAAATGCTTCTTATCACTAGGGGCTGAGTTTTAACTGTGACTCCTACAGTGCTACTGTAATATAGCATGACATTGGCATACAAATATAGACGTATTAAAAGATGAAAAGAGAAAGCCACAGTATTCCAACAGTTTCATCGCTGAACTGTTGTGATGCCAGCCAGTGAACTGACATGTTGTTCAAATTAAGTCATTTCTCTCTTTCTGAGTCCTAGCTTATCGGTATCCTGTTTTCATATTCAACAGTCTTAAAATGTGTTGGTTTTAATTCATGTCAGTACATGCAGCAGAATTGACTCAGAAAGTGCTACTCACTAAATTAAAACACAAAAATGTGGCTATATCCCTGTTTCTGAAATTGCTGATCGTATATTTACCTCTGAAATGCACACTCCTGAAAGAATATTCATTGAAAATTCTGAATAAATAATACCCAATTTACTCTGTTTGGGTTATACTTCCTGACTTTAGTGGGCTTGCCAAATTTTTGTATTCCACTAAATATAAACCAGCAACTTTAAATCCATATCACAAGCCAGGCATTTTGCTTAGTGATGTCCACAGCAATTCACAAACCTGTGGTTCACAAAACTGTTGGAAATGGCATATTTTGATCAGGTGGATCAAGTTTTTCTCTGGATCAATCTTAATTTCTATCTTAATTTAATAAATTTAATAAAGAGGAAAAAAAAAGAGTTGGATCTAATATGATTTTCAAATTAATTTAAGCATCCTTTTCTTCTGAAATCCTTTATTCAAACTGTCATATATCAGAAGAATAAAATTTAAAGAACTTAATTTAAAGATCTTAACATAATATAGCCTTACATGCTGTAAATCCATCAATGGAACTAGGTCAATTTATAATTAATGAGGACTTAATCAAGTATAATGTCTTCAGGGATTGCAGGTGCATGCTGGTATAGACATACTTCTTGCAACAAAATGCCTGGGAAGTCTGCTACAGGGTAATGACATTTCTTAAAGACTGTCTTCTGAAAACATGGAGGACACTCAATCTGTGTTACTGCCATCTGAGCTTTAATGCAGCAGCCACTGTTCTGTCAGTAGCAACAGAACTGGAATACAAAGGGCAAAAATATGAGTTTTCAACCTTTGACCTCTCTGTGCTCTCTCAAATTATCTTTGCTCCGGTTACTTACATTGATCTCAGCTGGTAGAAGCTCCTGAGCATTTTGTACACCTCAGTACAGAATTCATACAGATTATCCTTCCCACTGTGTCTCAAGTCAGAGGTGAACAAGGCAAAGCAACTGTTTTGCCCAGAGTCAAAATTGCTCCTTGCAAATCTCTCTACGGCCGCTCTTCTAGTTGCCAGATTGTATAAACAAACCACGCTTTGCACAAATTTCCTCATATTCTGGTGATGTCTTAAGTTTTAGCTTTCATATTTTTCAGATTCTGTGCTGCCTAGGTGTATAGTTTTGAACTACATATTAAGTTTTAGTGAGCTCCCTTCACACATCAGGTAGACAAAACAATTCCTTTTCTAGCTTGATACCAAGGACAATCATTACAAGTTTCAGGCCCAGAAGCATAAACAACAGTGGACTGAGGAGAAAAAACAAGAAGGATGAGACTTCATAACCTGGAGCTGTAATTGGACAATTAACCCCAATATACAAATGGACCAAAACTTACAAACATGTGAGGCCTTGTGACCAATCCTCCATTTTGTGACCATTTTTAGGTCTGTCTTGGGTATAGCCCTAGCCCAATCTTGTACTGCCCGAGGTGTACCTTTTAAGGCCTTTCAATAAATACCTACTTTATTCTTAACTGTTCAGCCTCTCTTCTATGTCAGCCTAGAACAGATCAAGGCTTTATTGGGACGTATGCTGTCAGACTTGAGCATGCTTTTCTTGTTTATGGTCTCCTTTTTAATTTTTTCCCTGTCTATTACTAACTATTATATTGCCTGACTGAGATGAGGAATAAAACACTATAATCCCCATCTGTTATTTCTAGCTGATGGAGAGAACAAGCATACACTTTTCAGAGATGCAGCTAGAGAAAAAACAAAGGAGTTACTCAGAGGCAGCCTCAGAGGTTGACATAATGCCTCTCATATTGCTGCTATTGGATTCTGGCAAATATGTAAAATAGCCAATACCTGCAGCATTTTCTCACAAATCCCAAGGTGGCTCCTCAACTCTGACAGTGCTTGATCCTAGGTTTCCAAAATAGTTTCAGGGAATTCAAATCTGCCCATTTTGAAAATAAACCCATTGATATCTACTTACATGACAGGTAAGTATGGCACAGGGTACAATGTTTAACTGAATAACATTTGGAAAATTCTTTGAAGTCCTTGATTTATATGCAAATTTGGTGCTTCTAACTGGGTGTAGCTGCAACCTACCAGTCTGTGTTTGGACCAAACTCAAACCAGCCTACTAGCTGCTAGGACAGACATTCACTAATCTCCAGCAAATTTCTGTTGTTCAGACTCCTCTATGCTGGGTCTGAGTCTCCTCAGTGTTGCTACATTCTCTATACTAGGGACCAAAGAAATGAATTTCAGGAGGGTTTGCACTGGGCCTATACATAACGAGTATTTCTCACATGATTTGAAAATACTAATAAGGTCTGTGTTCCTGCTCTGCTGCATAAGCAGAACATAAAGAAGAAAAAAAAGAGTTGGATCTAATATGATTTTCAAATTAATTTAAGCACCCTTTTCTTCTGAAATCCTTTATTCAAACTGTCATATATCAGAAGAACAAAAATGCTTAAATTGTTTTGTAAATTATGCTCAGTTGGAAGCTTTTCAAATCAAAGGCATTTGGACTTAATCAAAAAGCAAAGTATCCCAACACGAGATTTAGCAACATCTAGATGTTGACTTGTCTATTAACAACAGATTGCCATATGCCTATGGAGCTGAAAGCCAGATTCCCCAATTCTGCTTCATCATGACACTGTGTCATAGAAAGTGGGGAACTTGATATTGATGTACCAAGGGTCACTATTACTGTGACAGAATCAGCAGCTGTATGGAAAGCACCTACTCTGGTTGCACAGAGTTAACCCTCAAGCAGTAATTTACACACACATTCTGGTATCTGTACATGGAAGGCCTCATGCAAATCATCAAGGCTGGGCTCTAAAGAGCCAATTTGGCCTTGATTAGGATGAGGTCTGTCTTACTGAGTTTTACAGTGCAGTGCTAAATTTTCAGGTTTTGAAAATGTGTGTGTGTGAGACAGACCAAGAGAGACAATCTCTGATTGATCTGGTACTCTGCTACAGACATATGTTTTAATATATATATCTATATATCTATATATATACAGATTGTGCACATAGAAAGCCATGAATGTCTGCATATAAATATAGATTTTACATTACTCTATATGTATTATTTAAGTTCAAGCAAAAGTACTTTTACTCACAGTGAAGCTAATAAAGAAGGGAAAAAATACTTTTTGATTATATTTTTATATGACTAAAGCTTGTTAATAAATGAAAAAAAGCCTTTTGATGAAAAGTTTATTCCTGATAAAAGAGATGTTGCTTTCTGTATGAAAAGTTATACAATTATTTTTGTGTGTCATACTTTGTGGAAGAGCAGTATCAGGAAAACTAAAACTACTCATCCCTTTCTGTCCAAGCATACATGGGGTGTTACTCCTTGCCATGTGAATGAAAAGAAATTGTATCACTGTGCAGCCCTCTCACTTCAGCATGAATACAGCTGCAGCTGGCCAGGGATTGCACAGTACTTTGTAAGAGAGTGATAATTTGTAACTGGAATTCTGTGGTTGCTTTATGTAGGAAGTTGGGTGAAATAAATGCAATAATTGCTTCCAACTTAAAAAAAAAAATTAAAAACAACACCCTGAGAGTTCTTACTTCTCAGCTTATATAAGACATGGCAGCTCAAAGAAGGAAGGTGATTGCTTAGACTCATGCAATAGTCCTGCAGGAGGTGGCTAAATCTCATTGTCATGATTCCTATCTGCAAAATCTTGCACCTTGTTTCTTCCAAAGCAAACCATTATGAAATTAACACTTTTTCATACAGGAAACAATTGCCTTTACAACAGCTCATCCTAAGTCACATGCTTGATTTCTCTATTTACCAAACTTCATAAGCTGCCATCATCACTGCGGATTCAGCGTATTTCCATACAATACCAGTCCAATCTTTTGCACTTCAAAGGAGTTAACTGTAATTGCAAAGGTGCAGTGCCCTGCAGCCTCTGCCTTTGCTCATTGTCTCTGCTACAGGTCTCATTGCTACAATTCCTCATCATTATTCAGTCAAAAGGACAAGCAACTATTCTGGCCTTTCACAGGAATTTCCATGTAAAGACCCAAATGCATTGTTGAGAAAGTGTAACTCTTCGGAAATTCTATCCTGGGATACAGTGATGGTCAGTTAAGTGACAGAGTCATGACTTTAGCTGACTTTCTCCATTCACTACATGGAGCACAGTCTTGATCTAAAACTCACTGATCTATTTCCTGTGTTTGAGATAAGGTATGAAAATGAGTTAGGGTGGCATAAATTTTGGGACCATTTGGACCCATACAACTTCTGCTAAGTAATGCTTAGCATCACTCTGGTTCTCACTTCAGAGCTAACAAAGCCATTCATCTATTCCAAGAGGGAAATGAGTGAAGAGGACAAGGTCTCTGGTGGAGGCTGACTCATAGTCTAAGCACTGGCAGAAAAAAAATTGCCTTAATGATTTTGACAGTCTGTTGTTGAACCAAATACCTTGTTCCCATCAGATGCTTTGCATCTATCCATAGACAATAACTATATGATCACAGATGAAATGTAGGTTATTCCATAATGTGTATACTCTTATACAGACAGAGATAACATCATTTTGCTTACCATACATGCCTCTAGAGCTGAAAAACAATCTGAGCCTCCACAGCACATTCCAGCATTGCTGCTTTTTCAGAAAGTACTTTCCTTTTCCTCTCCAACTTCTGCTTGGTACCTATATAACATAGGCATTGTGCCCTGAAAATATAAAACAAAACAAACTTTGAAGTGCCTTTAAACTAACATAACTATTTCATCCTTCTAGCTCATGCCTGTGCCTAGATTCCCATTCTGCAACTGATATTTATTGATCTACATTCATATGATCCAAGAAAAGCTTGACTGCATTGCTTTGTGGTAAAATTATAAGGGGAAAAACTGGAAAGTGAGGGAGAAGGAAGGAGGAAAGCCAAGCTTTTATAACTCTTTGTAAACCTGGTTTATGTGAGCCTAGCCAACCCAGGGTCTAAATGATCTGTTACACTTAAGAACTGAATGTGAAAGGCCGCACTGTTGCTGAGCTGCTGGTGCCCCACAGAATCAAAATATTTCTGCTGAACTACAATTTAAACAGTCATACTCCAAATATGGGAAGCAACCCCTGTGAGGAAGTATGTTTTCCTTTTAAAGCACTTTACTTTCAGTGAGTAAATGTTTCTAAGTATAATAATAAAAGCACTAAAGTTTAGGTGCACTTTTATTTTGTGCTAATAGAGCAATCAAAAATGCACATTGTCTCAATTTTGCATTTTTATTGTAAAGAGATGTCAATGTTTTCCTGTAGATATAGGTCTGATTAACATATCCCTATCTGTCAAGAGAATAGAGACCTCTCCTGCCTTTTTGCTTTCATTAACATAATAATTATGGGTTCTCAGTCATGACCAGTTTCTGCTTAAATGATCAGATTGCAATTCCCCATTAATGTGCCTTGCTCTGGCACAAAACTCCAAGTAACCATCTACCACCTGAATGCCTTCTGCCTGTCACTTGTTCTTCTGCCTGCCTCTCACATATAGGCTGTATTTTTACTTCTCCTCAGGCTGCAAAATCAATCTGAGCAAAATAAGATTTCCCAAAACATGAAACCACATTTAGATCCAGACTTGCCATCTTCTTCCTCCACCCCATATAAGAGCATCATTGGCAGATGATAAAACCATACTGGTGGAAAATTGTAGGCTTTCTGATAGTGGTGAATAGACCCAAGAAGAGCAAAAAGACTTGTGCCAGCAATCAGGTGAGGTGTCCAATGAAATTAATTCATGACTGTGAGAAACCTGTATGATGGTAGGTGGAAAGGGGGACATTTACAACTTTCTAGTGAGTCTAGTATCTAATGAGTACAAAGAATTGCCAAGCACCACATAAATCAGAATAAAGCTGTACTTTCCAAAAGATAAGTCCACAAAAGGTGAGAGGATTTTTCAAGCTCTTCAGCTCCTATTTATGAGCCTTCATGTACACTCAGAGTCTTCAAATCTGTATTGATTTCATCTATATACATAAAGAGGTGCCTAGTCCTTGACAATCTGGCATCTCTTCTGGATGTATAAACCTTAAAATTCTGAGAGGAGTTCTTTCAGTAATGTACTCAAAGGCTGAAAATGAATTTGAAATGGCATATGGCTCTCACACAGCTTCACTGAAAAGAATTTATTCATTATGGGAAAGAAAATGGAAAGAACATCTGGAGGTCTGTTGAAAAAAAAGGTTAGCAATAATTAATTCAAGCATATTTTTCCTCCATAACTTCATGTATGTTAGAGTAGGAAACAATCTCAGCTGAGGCTCAAAATTAAGGTGATGCTCTCCTCACTGGATCTTCAGCTCTGTTCAAGATGCAATGTAGTATACAGAAGGGGAAGAAGCCAATATACACTCTGAGGATAGTTAACAACTGGAGTAAAGCTCTGAGGCCACTAATTAACTTTTAATGTCTCACGGTCTTCATGCAGACATGCAGAGTGAAAGAAAGGCTTTAGTCAAACAAAAGGGTTCTTGGACTCACTGCTCAAGCAATCAGATGAGGTTCTCTGGCCTGTTACACCAATAAGCCAGATGACCGAATGGTCCCTCCTGGCCTTAAAATCTGCGAATCTAGAATTACACACCACTATAAAGCTTATGTAAGAGATGGGAGAAAAGAGGCCAAAGAATTACAAAGAGTATTTACAAGCCCACTATAGTCATCACTAATGTACATATAATTGGCAAAGCATTTACATCAGAGGCCAGTTGTAACACATACGTTTATTGAAGGCTTGCACATTTCATTATAACTGAATTACTGAATATATCTAAGCCATTTATAGTGAACTGTGGTAAACTCTAAAATAAAGTAAACACATGTGCAGGGATTATTGATGTGGTATGCCTGTTCTAATACTTAAAGGCATTATAAACGATTTGCAAGGCATTTAATAAAAGTGACCTACATTTGTATAGCGCCTTTTATCCGGAGGTATCCCAAAAATTCTGTACAAACTGTAACTACAACTGCATTACTTCAGGCTGACACCAGTGTGGCTATTCCCAAGTCGGTTGGGTCACAGTGCCATTATGCTGGACTTAGAGTGCAGCTATCCAATCTTGTGTATATAAATGGTGAAGGGGAAGCAGCATCTGTTTCACAGGTTTCACTGGACATGAGTCCTTAAGAAGATATTAGATTATTTAATCTGATATTTCATATTTATTCATATTCATATTCATATTTATTTACATATACTTATGGCACCTAAAAAAAAAAAAAACAAACACAGAGGAAATGGCATTTTTCCTTAGGTATCTAAGCTACTGCTACTCTCAAACATCACATCTAAGCTTGTCTGCCAGTAATGTATTTCTTACATATTCTTCTTGGAAACAGGGCACTAAGAGCTCTTGCTGGGATGGTTATTTACAACAACATCTCATTCCTCTCAATTTCCAAGACAGAGTCTCACAGCATGTGGGAATACCTCACCTTCTTAGTCAGCAGTGTTAAAACTCTGTTCGTTTTCAAAACTCTGTCTTCGTTGGTTGAAGACAACATGCTGACTATTACAGTCATTCCATGATAGAATCCTGCTTTCTTTATTAATTTCATTAATCTTTATTACAAAAATAAAATTCAAAATTCTATCTTATTACTTTGTTTGCTGAAGAAAATACAGAATTATATTGGAGCAAAAAGCAGTCTCTGGAGATCCTTCCCAACGTGACTTAACAAAGAAATGAGATTTATTGGTGATACAACTTTTAATACAGCTTTTTAATTCAAACAACACTGACTGGTCCAAAAGGACCCTTCAGACCTGGTCTCTTTCTATGCCTTGTGGAAGGAAAGATACATGACTGGAGAGGGACCTTCCAAGCACTCTACTGGGTGCTCTCTTTTGATCATCATAAGATTAGGACTGGACTGGACAAGGTGACAGGATGTTACAGAAATGCCTGCCCTGAAACACAGCCAAATCCTATCAGTACTAAATCAAAAGCTTTGCAGAAAGCCAAGCATGCTGTATGAGAACACCCTTCATACCAAACAGATCAGCAATCCCATCAGGAGGGGTGGATAATATATTCACTTTGGGAGATAGTAAAAAAGGAGAAATTCTTCTGACCAAAGCTACATTGCGGTAAGCCACTGTGGAACCAAAGCAAATCCAAGCACTAACATTCCTGAAAATAGCATTAAGGCATCTTTAATTGACATTAAATGGTCAGGATATATATTTAGATCTCCTCCAGAAACATTACCTGTAGAAGCCCCAAGCCTCTAATACATCAATGTTTTTTCCTAACACAGGAAGGATCTTTCCAGCAAAACCTCAAGCCAAGTGTTAACATCCTTTATACATTGTGAGAATATTGTAAGATAGTGTGATGGCTGGTATACAGGTTTGATTAAAAAAATGGAATTTTGAACTTGTTCATTTTCTTAACTCTCTGAACCTAATCAAAGATATTATTTCTCCCTGAAAACTAAGTGAAGTGCCTGTGCCTTCACCACTACAGTTTCATTAGTAATTAGTCTGAATTCTGCTGCAGTAGTCAGATTGCATACTGCTAAAATTTATGATAATGCATGTCCTCACTATAATCTGCAATTTAAAAAGTCAGCATTATTGGCATTATTGGCGAAATTATGTGCTTCACCTATAATGCAGTCACTCTCATCTAAAGCTAGCTGTTTAGGATACTCTTAAATTCACTGTGTGAATCACAAAGCTGGTTTGACAGGCTGAAATACCCTAAAGTGATCAAAGCAGAAGACAGTGACGGACCTCATACTTGCATATTGTGAAGATCATGTGTTATGTAACATCCTTGAAATATTTTCACCTCTCACTCTTACAAGGGAAAAATCTAGCAAAACAAATATTCCTGTAGTGATATAAGGTTCTTTTATCCCATTTCTGGGGGGAAAGATTGTAGATTTTCCATTTTGTGCTCTTTTAAACCAGTCATTTCTAACATCGCTTTAGATCAGAGTTACACAGACAATTTCACTGGTATGACCAAAGGGCTGTGCTGTCTAGCAGGTGGCAAGAATAAGCAGCTGACGGATGTAGGCAGGCTTGGCAGGGACAGGAACAGGAACCCCTTACACTCAGCTGTGAAAGGATTTGTAAAATGGAACTGCAACCTCAGGAACTTGAACTTGCTAAACGCTAATGGCAAATCAATGAGAGACTCAGGATATTCTCAGATAAACGCTTTGTCTGGTGCCAAAGCTGACCTAAGAAGTTCCTGCCCTCCCCTGCACCTGCTCTTTTTCTTTCCCTGCAGCATTACCCATTTCATCACAGAAATGTGTTGGATGAAATTGAAAACTTTTAACCCTATTTTAGTTCTGGTCTGCAGAGTGGCTCCAGGAACTGTTGCAATGTAAGTGAAGCACAAGAATGAAGGGGCGGAGGCACACGGGTACTTGGGCAACATACTTATAACAATGGCAGATACCCATCTCCTGTGTTTTAATATATTGTTTGATACCATATTTCATCTCATTAAACATCTCCTCAGCATTCATGAATAAATTCTGAGTTCAGTTTGAATGAGGCCCCAAAAGCAGGCATTGTGTGATAAACATTTTATCCCCCTCTGGCTAATAGATTTAGTTGAAGAAAAAATCCAAAATTTAGAAAACATTCAAACACTCCAAAATGTAGATCTGTCTAACCACTGCTATTTTCATTGTTCCACATCATTCTATTGCTACCTTTAAATTTCAGTTTTTATCTGTATCTCTCTGTTATCATTTTACACTGCTACCCACATCTATTTTATAGATTCATGTGGTTTTACAGCTGCCTCACATAGTCTATGAAATCTCAAACACACTTGTTTAGACTATGAGCTTGTTTATTCTGGACTACGATAACTAAATATGCTCTCTGAAGCTAATGTGATTAACTTGGCCAAGCTGATTCGTAAAGAAGAATGTCAGGAATTCCTCTTCCAGATGTAGCCTGCATCGCTCACAACTTTCTCCAGCAGAAGCACATTTCCCAAGCCCCACCTAACTTCCCATAGATGGCGAAAATCCCAAGATACAAAATTAAGGAGGCAGAAGGAGGAGTGGGAGAAGGCAATGATTGCCTTAGATGTGTTCACACTTAACGGAATTAACATTTGCTGATACAATAGAACCTAAGGAGGCAGGCACATCGTTTAATGTGTTAGACTTGCAGACCTTTGACTCTTTTATGGTTAATTAGCCTTTAACTTAAGAAAGCCCCCAGGTCATAGAACTTCCATCAGCTCTGAATTCAAAGCTTTGCCCTCTCTCACCCTGGCAGTTTACAGTGTAATGATGATTGATAGCCAGATGAAAGCTTTAGCTGGGGCCTGTCTTCTTGCATTGTGCTGGAAGAGAAGAGTAATGATCTATAGCTGCAATGGTTTCAGAAACCATTTTGGTTAATTGTGACCTTAATCACCCACTTAAGCAGGTTTGGGCCAAGTTGATTTTATACCGCTTTATTCTACAGCAGGTTAAAAATTAACCCAGCAGTCTCATATGCATTTTACAAGGTTTCCATTCACTTATTGCCTAAAAAGTCCCTAGCGAATATGATCTCGAGCTAATATTCATGAACTCAAGTAAAAAGGAGGAATGATACCTTTTAATGGTAACAAATTACTGCTGACACTTAACTGCTATCAAAGATATACAAGTGACAAAACTCCCTCTTATATCTGGTTAGTGAGCAGTATGTGAAATAAACTCCCACCAAAATGAAAGCTTTTTTGTTTAGACCCTGGAATTACAGGCAGCTTTAAAATGTGATGGGAAAACTGCCCATCTACAGGATCAAAGTGGCTGGTTTTATTGGTCTAAGTGGCATAGAGATCAGACTGGCAGGGCATCTGGAGCAGGAAGCACCATACTTCTCCTCAAGAAGTTCAGCTTTGCTCACATCACATAAGGAACATTCTGTATGAATTTTTTCTAGAGAGAAAAAAAGACCTGTTCTAGACCTGTTCTTATTGTTCAGACAATGAGAGCAGACAATGTCTCAGTATTCTTCCTAAGGCCTTTTAAAACTGTCTTTCACAAAGATCAGTATTTACACAGTCTGGGCTCCCATGGGAACAGTGGTCAACCCACAGAGCTACAGGCACCCCGAATCAAGTGCTGAGGACAGGTGAGGCTGCTGAGCTCTGACCTGCACCATAGTCCAGCTGACTGCAATGTGCTGCAGACATAACTTCACTCCTGTGCATCTTATGTATCGTATAAATCCACTTTATGCCTCATTTCTTCTCTTTAATGTGATCCACAATTCTTGAATCTTAACTATAAACCATTCCAAAACCTTCTCTTTTACACTGATCACATTTCCTAATTAGAATAGCTGGCTCACCCAGGTTATAGGCTAGGGACCAAATAGCATGTTTACTGTAAATTGCAGCCTGTTCGTGGAAAACTGACAGCCTCAAGCAGAAAGAATCATACATATGTTCAACTGACTCACACACAAGAAATGTGAGACATTCCCAAATATTTGCTAGCACAACAGGTAATATGAAAGCAAGACACTAAGGACCAAAAGAAGAAACAATTTTGTGGATGCAGCTTTGCAAAACAGCTGTTGCTCGCTGCTAGAGATGCAAAAGGGATGCTAATGATCCAAACTAATTCCCTAGCAATGACACACTCCAGTTGGTGCAAGTGTTTGTACAGGTCTTTCCAGCAAAACCTCAGTAAACTGATCTATCTGTTCCACAGGAAATAGCTCTTGCCCTGTGCTCAGCAAATTCTGTGATGTTTTTGCCACCTGTGTTTCAAAGAAAAAAAGGTGTTCCATTTTATTCCACTTGACACTGATCTCCACACACTCTTGCTCTCTGTGAGAGAGAACAGTTATCTGATGTCAGAAAGACACCTTTGTCAGACATTATTTGGATGCACTTGCAGCTGATACTATTCTCATCTCCCATCATAGTTCCAAACTAATTTTATTTCCACTATCTTCTACTGTATTTGTTTTTTCTAACTTAGCATTAGGGGACTTTCTATTTAAGGGCCTGGAACAAAAGCTGTGATTTGGCCTCTCAACAGAAAATTACTCTGGCTATATCCTTTGAAATACTGATGGAGATCTGAAGTAGATACCCATGAGAGTGTTCCTATCTCTGGAGTCTTAGTTTTACAATGTGCAGTTCATTTGAAGACTAATGTTGTTGATCTAGCTTGCAATGTTCAAATTTTGTTCAGCTGTATGTGTCCTTTTGACCAAGTATCACCAAAAATTAGCAGGTAGCCTGAGGTCCTTACACCTCAAAGATACAATATTCTGCATCATGGCTGGCATAAGTAATGCAAGATACTTGTAAAGCTGCTCTAAACTGTCCACCCAGAGCAAGAAAGCTTTTGTTAAAACCACTGAGATAGGCACTGGAATTATTTTGTTGTTGTTGTTGTATTTATTAGTCTCCTCAATAAACTGGTACATCCTGGAAAATTAACCAATTCAAATAAGAGTCCTTTGCAACTTGCTGGCAGAACCCCATTAACATGAGGGAAATCTTTGGCTCTCTCCAGTGATCTGTCCACATGGAACAGCTCTAGAATGTCAGTTCTTCAAAGGAATAGAAGCTACCCTCACCTAAAGGAGCAGATGTACACATACTTACATATTCAAGTTCTCATTTCATTTTCTTGAAATAAGCATGGGTTTCATTTTGGATGTTCCAGAAGACACCAACATCATCTTCCTCTTCTGCTTCTAAGTTAAAAATGAGAGACTTAGCACATTTATTTTCTGTAATCAGGAAGGGACTGCACAGCAGAAACATACAGATTAAACTGCCTTTATATTGGAAATGCTTCTATTTAAAATGCAGTTTTTGGTTGAAGTGTTCTCACATGTGCCATTGCTTCCTTCACATAAAACAAGGGGCTTTGATATTCTCATTCACGAAACACATCACCACGCATTTTAATAATCCCAGCACAAAACTGCTAAAGTTAAACCAGCCCCTGGTCTCTATATTGCTTGATTGCTGACACATGCTGTGATTCTGAAATCTGCTTGTGACTTTATCTGGATGGGATGAGGAACAGATTTGCTTAAATTCTTGGTGACACAAGTATAAGAAGGATAAAAGAGAGGTTATTTTCCACTGTAACTGTTATTTGCTTAAAAAAGTCTTTCCCAAAGCAAAGTTATAATGTGGTATCTTGAAAGAACACTACTCCATTCTTTGTTCAAACACCCTTTAACTTCACATCAGCAAGACAGAATCACATTAGCTAGCTAAAGATTCTAAAGATACTGATCAGATTGCTTTAAATTTCACTGAGGCTAGAGCTGGGAAAAGTTAAAATGCACTTCCCTGCTAGAAAAGCAGAACAAGTTTGCTGCCAGGTTAAGCCAAAAAAGCTAGTATAATGTTGATAACAACTTACTGATTCCAACAGCTACTGTGATGAAGGCCTGTCTTTTATTTCTGCAATCCTGATGCTGCGGGCTGGAAAGGTAATGCCAAAGGAACACAGTTGGAAAAATATTCCATGAACATAGGAACAGTCAACAGAGAGAGTGAGAGAGAGAAATGAGTGATTGAAACCAGATGAAGCCAGCTCATGATCACAGCTTCCACTGCTGAATAACTAAGTCCATGTAAAACTGCCAGGCATTTCCCTCTGCCACGTGAGAAACCCCAGGGAAAGCCAAGCCTTTGTCTTGACACATCAAGCAGTGAGGATATTATTGACTGATAGAACGTCCACAATATACATCACTCCCTTTGGCTCTGGAGAATGTTAGTGTATCTTGCCATTTTCAGACATGGGCAAACTATCAGGAAATTATTATGCCAGAAGCCTGTTGCTGCAGATCAACAAGTTCTCCAGTGCTGTGTACCTAACAGGATTTTCTACCCATGGGATAGAACATAAGGGAAACACCTCTCTCAAAAGCTGCATTTTAATTCAGATTGGGCAGTTTAATGCAGTCGGGCTTATATGTTTACCATAGAACCACCTGGACCGTAGTAGAACTAACAAACAGTATGTGTGCAGCCTGATAAATGGAGAATTACAGAAGAACTCTGAAATTTTGGAGGTTTTCCCATACTCTTAGACTTTAAATAATCTTGGAGATGTCACTTCCTGTCCCTATGTTTCAGCTACTGTATTAAGAGCTACCCAGATAATAAACTATCTAGCTGAAAGCTTACTTACCTGTGTATACACAAGCTGCAGTCACAGCCTTCACTGCAGACAGACAAGGTTTCAAGCTGTTGGAGTTCAGATCTAAGAGCTTTTTGTTCTGTAGAGCACTGCACAGTGGTTCATGATGAATCTGAATGCTACTACTGTACAAATGATAACAGTGGTCATCTGTCTGCAGTTAGTTAGAGAAAACCAAGCAGCTAGTGCCCCTTATTGAGACACCTGTGGTGTAACATGGTGTACACTCAGACTCAGACAATGACACTTTCAGAATTCTTCCTACAACTGGACAGCTTGATGGAAGCTGGAAAATCATTCATCCAGCTGATTCAGAAGAATACAGGATCATACCCACAAAAAATCACTATAAACATTATTCAACAGTGGTGTGAATATTTGGGAGAGAAGGAGATTCTCTCCATAATGGACCCTTAAAACGGCATTCAAAAGAACATGAAAAGACAAGAAAAAATGTAATTTTTGTCAGAGATGTCCAGAAGAGCATAGTTATGCATTTCCATCACTAAACAGCACTTTGTGAAGATTTAGTACTTTCTGTGCTTTGAAAAAAAAAGCAATAAAAGCTGTAATGTTCCCCTGTGTCTTCCCCTGTAGGAAAGCCAGCCAAGAGCATTTCCAAACCTTCTTGATTTACTTGCCACTGCAGCTTTAAAGGAGATGACAGGATAACCTCGCATTTGTCATGCTGATAATTTGGTAATTGACATATATAAGCATAGAAATTCAGACTCTAAATGGATTTGGTGCAAATCCCTAAAAATTAAATATTTTACCTCAGTTTTAATCTCAAATAATAGAGTTACGAAAATAATATCACTCTGTTGTGCAGTGGTGGTTAGGAGGTGTCATGTAACCCAATCCACAGGTGAAAAATAATCAAGAAAGCAATTCAACAGTGAAAAAAGATGACATCCCTCTTCATTCCTGCTATTTCTATCCAGCAGGTTTTCAGTTAGAGACAACTTCAGCATTCAGTATCTCAAAGTAAAATCTTTCAAAGTAAAGGCTGAACTTGCACCAAGGTGCTTCAAAATACCAACTAGACTATATTCAGACAAGCTGAACAGCCTGAATGAATAAATGCAATGCATAATGTAGACCACTGGAGGGATCATATGAGTGGCAGATGGAAAGGTCAAGATGACAACATATTTGTGAACCAAAAATAACAATTTCCTTAATAAAACAAACCAGTAGTATAGCTGTCGAAGTGCCATGCTCTGAGAAGGTCAGACAGGACATCAGATTTCATCAAATGATTTCAGAAGAACTGCTTCTAGTAATTAAATATTGTTCAAAAAATAGTTTTGCAGGTTTTATGTTGAAAAAATAGTTTGCAGATGACTGATGCCCACTCTCCCCACAGCCTGCAATGATGGTGCCCTCAGTTCAATGACTGTGGGAAAGGGGAATGTGTTGTACAGACCAGTTGAGACATTTGGCTTCTACATTTTTTACTTATGGAACATTACATCAATTGAATATGTATTTCTTCCACAGAACTTAAGCTGTAGTCATGATTCTTTATCTAATATTGTCTGATTTTCTCACATTTCTCTCTTTGAAGGAGAGGAAACAGAGAAATAATTTCACTCAAATGTATTTTTATTTAGTTTAGTTTTTTAAGAATACAAATTTCAGCTATTTGAAAGTTAAGTGGAAGCATTTTTCTCACCTTCTCACATGAAATAAATTAGCCTTTTTCAGATGACTGCTAGCAACAGAATTTACAATTGAGACATATCTTGGAAGGTGAAGACCAACACTGCAGGTGCACCTGAAAATATGTGAGAAGGGCTTGAAATATGAAGAAGCAAGAATAAGAGGTAAATGACATAGGCAAATTCTATCTCCTTCTTAAGGACAAGGACAGTCTCTGAACTGACAGAGCTCAGTGGCAATTTTTCCTGTGCACATCTGGAGATTCTCATCTTTCCAAAGAAAAAAGGAGATTGGACCCCTCTATTCCTGCTTCCTGGCTACAAGACGGGAACTACTTGTGCTATTCAAGGGAGCAACATCTTACATTTTCCTTTTGCTAAAATCAACAGCTTTTTCTCTTGTAGAATGTGGCTCTGCCAGGCCAGGTAAAACAACAGCATATAAAGAAAAGGAACAAGCTGAGGAAGTGTTTGGGGGAATGCTGCTGGAAGTTACAAGACCAAAAATGCCTAGTCCTTTTGCACTGTAATGTTCTGGTTATGTTTTTGTCCTTACTAAGTGCTGTGAGGGAGGACAGAATCTACTCCACTTGAACTCCACTAAAAATCCCCTCCTCAATCTCAGCTTGCATGCTGCAAGAAGAAACTTTGGCTTATTCTTATTTATTTATTTATTTATTTATTTATTAATTTTTATTTATTTATTTTTAAATGGACAGGATATTGAACCAGCATGACTGGGGAAAAGAGATGTAACCAAGAACTTCAAGCTAAATCCCATGAGACAAAACCACAGACTTGCTGCAATCAGGGGGAGTCCACACTGAGTTAGCTTCTACCTCATCAGTTTCCAAGAGGAAAGACAGAGGATGGTAAACCAGCATTGGAAGGCATTAAAGAGAAACATGTAGAGAAAATCAGACTTTTTTTGTAAACTGATGTTACAACTTTTGCACTGACATCAATTTACCATTTGAAATTAGTCTTAGGTCACACAAAAAACAGAGAAACACAAGGATGGTTTCTCCTTCTTAATGTTGCTTTCTGAAACCCAATGACACAGAAGTTGTCCAGAACTGAAAGAGGGAAACCTTCCAGCACTGTTACAGGATTTCTGGAAATAAAAACTAAGAACTGAAGATAAGAAACCTTACTGACTTAGCTACTTTGCCTACATACTAATATAGAACTAAAAAAACCTCTGAAATATTCTCCAAATTGTGAAATTCCTTGACTGGGATGTCCACGGTATTTCTCTATACTTGTTTTATTACCGTGCAATAATTTGCCACAATGTGGACAAAATGCAATAAAATCCATGCTGAGAATACCAAGAACATTTTCCATTTGGGTTAAAAAGAATCTGCAATCTTCTCAACACAGCTAAAAGTAAGATTAATCCTGGAGTCCCAATCTACATGTGTACAGTGTCGCCTCAAAGACACCTTCCAAAAGCCTCCATCTTAGTTTCTCTGAAGCAACCTGTGGGTTGTTTCTTTTGTCAACAAACTTCCAGCAGTACTGGCATATTTGGTATGTGTGTCCCATTCCCGTGACTCAGTGTGCTACCATCAGGTCAGCTCACAGGTGCCGCTCCCTACATTCGCCGCTCTCCCATAACAACAAATATCTGCACCTGAGATGCATTGATGAGGGATTCTGCTTTGTTCAGTGGCATAGCTAAAACAGGAAAGAGGAAATCCCTGCCCCACCCATCTTTTCCCTCTTACCTCATTTTCCTTTCTCCACCCTGCTTGGAAAACACTCTGGTTTGAAAAGATCCATAAAAACTAAATTCCTTCCTGCTGGTGACGAGCAGTGGGATAACTTCTGCTAGCACAACAAATGAAGCAAGCAGAGCAGACAGTGAGGACAGCAAACTCACTCATTTACAGCCAGGGTTCATCGACAGCAATGGCAGGGCTCTCCTTGAGTTTCTGTGGCAGCAGTGTGGATACCAGCAGTGAGGCAAACACCTTCTTTACTCCACACACAGTAAGCTCCGCAGAAAGGAGAAGCAACATCTTGCAAAAGTGGGAAGAATAATGAAGAAGGTGCGAGAGGTATTTCCAAAAGTGATTCATGTTCCAGAAAGAAAATTATGAATTTCAAGTCAAGAGTAGTAGTACAAAGTAGAACCAAGCAGAAGTACCCCAATAAATCATTTTTTCTCAGAACTTGCTGATTTAGTGAAATTAAAATATTCTTTATAAACAGCTTTATTCCCAGTCTCTGGAAGTTTTCTGTTATTTTGGGACAATAGTTTCAAAATTACTTCCCAGAACTAAAATTCATTTTCAGAGCCAACCTTATTGCTGGCAAATCAAACAAGCTAAAATCATGAGTCAGGAATTTATAGGCCTAAAACTGTATTATGTGAATCTTAAAAGCTGAGATTAAGTGCAAAAATAATTTTTGATTAATTTGATTTTGAGCTTTGAGCTATCAGAGTTCAAGTGTGTCAAGCTGTGCTATAAAATTTTTTGCACACAGAAAAGCAGGTTGTTTTGTAAAATAACTAGAGATGAAATTTCAGATTGCTGTGGGAGCTAAAGAAAGACACCTTGACAAACATGATGTTTGTCAAAATAAGCAAAAAAATAAAATAATAAAAAAATTAATGAAGCTATTCAATTTCACAGAAATAAGATGCATCTAGTAAGATGTGCAATATCAGCCTGTATAAGCTAATTAACAAATTAAAGTCAATATAAAATAATACTAGTTAAGCAAAAAGGATATAAAGAACAAAAACAATGCCTCAGGAAAATACTGTGGCATTCTTCACTTTAAATAGGGTGCATATACATTGTTTTACTAGGGGATTTAAGAAGATTTGACCTGTTTGGATGCCTGTCTCTTAGAGATTGTGATAGCTAAATATGCAGCAGTGTCAGCAAATGGAAAGAGGATTTTATTCATGTAATATCTGGCCTCATTTTAACTGACTAATGTTTCTCTGGAATGACTGCTTAGTCAAGATAATGAAATAACATTCAAATATGGTCTTGTTATTGATCTGTCATCCTTTGATACAGAGATTCATTTAGGTGACCAAAGAATTTAAGTACACAATTTCTACAATAAGGTAAGACAGCATACATGCGGATTAATCCTGGCCAATACAAGGCTAGTTTTAAAAGATATTGATGCATGGGCATGGGAACCATATCCACCATGTAAAGAAGTTAAGTCAGTCTGAACCAAGAGATTCCCACATCTCACAGTGGTCAGGAAGGGCCACATCTCAGTGGCATGCCCAGAGAGAGACAGGGAAAAGCAGCTGCCTGGAACTGCTCAGTAATATAAAGCTGCTACTTGGAACTCCTCTGTAGGCTTGGGCTCTGCTGTGCTGTGCTGTCCTCTGCACATACAGAGCACAGCAGAGCAGGAGCTCTTTAGAAATTCCAATCTCCAAATATGAGATGCATGTGGAGGGAAAAAGGAAGGCGATACACAAAAATAAGCAGCCTGAAAAAAAAGACTGACAGGGGGTCAAAGCATTCCCTGACTTGAATCAGCAGGATGGCAATTCTATTCAACTCCCTGCCCTGAGCTAGCCTTTACAAATGATCAAGGATGGCCATTTAGGGTCTAGAGTCCAGAGACCTCCACGTCCCACTGTGGATCTGTGCCCAGCCTGCTGTATGCACTGGGTTGGTTCTCAGCCAAAGGACATCCCTGTTGGTGCTCAGGCCTCACAGCCTGGCACAGCTGGGCAGAGACCGCTGATCTGACACCTTCCTGCCACTGGTGTGGAATGTTCTCTGGAAGGTCAGAACTAGGATTATTTTGGAGACAGAGTTACTCAGGAAAGAACAAACTAAGTACTGTACATTTCATAAGCTATTGCCAAAATCTTCTAAAACTTATTCGTCAAAAGCTGGTTAGGGTTTTGTTTTTGTTTGGGGATTTTTTTAGCTGAAACCACCTAAACCTCCTCACCATCAGTAGGAGGTGAGTAAGTAAGAGGGAGGGAAAAGCCCTCATTACCTTGAACCTCAGCTCAAGCACAAACCACAAAAAATAATCAATCATTGGACAACATATCCCCATGTAAATATTAATATTTTTCAGTACAAGTAGCTATTGAGAGATGAATAGCCAGGGGAACAAATTCAGAAGACAAGCAAGTTAGTAGACATTAAAAAGGTCTGATTTAAACCTCTCTTTTATTGTTTATTATTTTATTAAGCTCCCTTAATTTCATGGGACTCATTCTTAACAGATAGATCAGAACAGTGCTCTAAGCCTGAACTAATGTGCTAGATGCCTCAGCTTGTCTCCTCTGCAGGTGAACCCCAGTACAACCTCATCAACCAATGTTCCTCACTGGTAGTAATCACTGCTGATTTGCTCTGAAATGGAGGACCTGAATGTACATATTTCAAAGTCCTGATGCTTTCTTTTTGCTAAAATGCAATCTGTTTGGTTACAGGGTCATGGAGGACTGAGATAGAAGAAAGCATTTTAAGCTCTCCCTTTTGTTCTGACGCATTGTACAGAAGTGTCTCTAGTTGTTTTATTCCTCTCTAAGGACATCTCTTTTTTCTTATTTTAATTTTTTTTTCCAGAACAACACACAAGTGTTAGGAGAAGGGATACATGATTAAAGTAAAACATTAAAATGTCACACAGAGATTAAAAAATAAAGAGCTGCTGTGCTGGTTTTCCACATATGCAAGCCAGGCAACCATTGGCATATCCAAGCCTGACCTTTGGAAAAACAGAATCCCCCTCGTCTTCAGTGCTTCCTGTAGCCCTGCTTTAAAAAATAAATAAGAAATAAATAAAATCAAAACAAAATAAAACAAAGAACATGTGACTACCTGCATACATTAGCAGGTCAGATTATTCTGAATGCAAAGACATGCATCTTTTTGTGATGCATGTAGTGAAAAATTTTGGGGTAAGGAAGAATAATATTTTATTAACTTAGTAATGAGAAGTTTCCACAGCCAAGGTAATACATGATAATATGGACTGAACAGCAGCCCATTGTTTGAGAGCAGAATGGAGCCCTGTACAGGATCACTGCTGGATTCTGTACACCACAGATGGAAGGGAGAAATTACACCCTGGATTTGGGGTGTGAAGGGGGGGTATGCATTTCTTTTATGGTTTTATTGGCCTTGCACACAGGTCAGTAAGTCACACACTCCAACACACACACACACAAACATATGCTCACGCACGCACACACTGCAGCACTGACAATCTGTCAGAGCTGGGAGGCAGCTTGTGTAAGTTGAAAGTTTAATGAGTGCCCGACACTAAGCTAACAAGTTTTTCAAACAGTGGCTAACAAAAAACAGGAATCAGGGAGACTGCATTTGGTGCCAAGAGATTTGGTTTAATATTAACAAGGACTGAATTCAGGCAATAAAAGAGAAGGAGAAAAATAATATCTTCTGAAAGTGCTGAAAGCCAGGCAGTTCAATATATTTGAAACAACATATGTTTTTAAACAAGATTAAATTTTTTTTTTTGGATAAGAAAGAATAAGAAGCAGAAGTAAGTGGTTAGCAACACAAAAATTTACCAAATATGCACATAGTAAAATTAATTTTCTATCTTAAACCTTTAAAACTTGATATAATAGTAGCTGTGGACTTTTTTAGTACAGAAACCTAGATTCCCCCAAGAGAGTCACACTACAGTCCCACAAAGGTCATGATAAGATCTTTTAATAAGAGTGATAAGATCTGTATCTCTGATACTAAGTGAAAAAGTGTTAAATCTCTCACTACACTTTCTAGGCTTTTTGTTAGGATTTTAGCATCTAGACTTAGAAGATTGAGACACACCAATGGTGGATGATATGTCTTACAGTCTTCTGAGATGTGTTCACAGCATCCTTTCTGGAGTAAAAAATGTGTGCCTTAGGTTCCTGGTAATGTTTTCTTTGAAGTTCAAAGATAATAACAAACCTAGACAAGTGATGCCTGCTGCCACCATATAAAATGGAAGGTTCAAACCTTGAAAAAGGCTTGCAGAAGACTGGACCAATTAAAAGGTATTGGTGTGCTGACCCTATGTTAAGACTTGCAGTCTTATCAGACTCAACATTCCAAGCCTACATTGAAAAGGAGACCTAATTTCAGAAGCTAAATGATATTGAATTACCTTATAGCTGAAAAGGAAAACTCAAAGTGCACTTGGGATTTAAACCATGACCTTTTCTCTCTGATTCTACATAGTAGTATCTCTTTAGTTCTAAAGACATCATACAACTGTGGAAATTGTAAACTGTGGCCAAAAGTTACAGTTTTTACACAAGAGACAATTTACTAATACAATGTTTCAATTAAATTTTCAAACATCTTTCATCTATATTCATAGCATTTTTCATAAATATTCATATAGTTCATATGATTTGATCTGAACCGTGTAACTTTTCTCAAAGCCAAGACAATTTAATCAGATAAAATCCAATCCATATCCAATGGTGCATAAAGAAATGATGTATCTGAGGGTACTGTTTCTTTGAACCACAAGCCTGAATAACTTGATAATAGTTTGAAGCTGGGTCATCTGAGGATGCTTTAAAGGATCTTTTCAAAAGCTTCAGCCTGTTACTGCACCAAGACCAGAGCCTAAATTACTGACCAAGTTCTCTCATTCATTCCCCATGATTCTCTACATCTCTGTATAATGCAGCAAGTTATCATAATTTTTGGTTATTGACCTCACATTCTTTTCTTCACCTTTCCTTAAACCAAATAACTTAAAGAATACATACTAATTCTTGTGACTGTGTAGAAAATCAGAGATCTTTTAGAAATATTTGACAAATAACACTTTGAAAAGATATTGAGTTTTTTCTAGCCAAAGCCACTTCAAATGAGTCTTGGAGACAAAGGCTTCCTGAATTCTTTAGTAAGGGAAAGAGGGAATGAAGCAGAGAGAGAAAAAAAGAAGAGAGATGGTTAAAAAGCAGTGGCTATGAACATCTGAAAGATTATGTCAAAACTGGCAAGGCAGCAATTTCATCCATAAATTAAACAAAAAAATAGTTATCCCAAATCTATAATCCAATTTCAAAACTATGTCATTTCTACCTTCTTATATGGATCTAACAGCTGGAAACTACCAGAAGTACCAACAGATGTCTAAATGCCTCTGAAAATAAATGCCATAGGAAAGTACTACGGATTAAATGGAATGAATTTAAATCAAATTCTTAGATCAGCCAGAGTTCAGCAACCTTTTATTTATAAAGTTATTCTACAGAGAAAATGGAAATATCTAGGACTTTTTGTAAGTGAAGCCAGAGCATTTGCAACAGCTGACATGCCATTAGGCAGTTGAAAAAGGATATGTAAAAGGAGACGACTAGAAGAATTACTCCACTGAACAAGTGGAAAAAGAGAAAACTTTTGTGATCTATTTGTGATTTAATAATGTGAGCAGCAAGGTAGAGAAAAGAAAAATAGCTGGGACCTTTTCCTGATCATCAGATAACAAAGTAAGAATCAAATTTATATGAATTATTTAGCTGTATGCAGAAAAAGGAATTTCACATGGATTTTTTTCTGCAGTATGTACTGAATTTTAAATTTACATCTCAGATAATAATTCAGAAATTATTTAATGTTTTGTTCATCATTATTTCAAATTTTAAACAATATATTTTAAGAAAGAGACACTGTCCTTTTCTGTGATTTTACTGCTCTTGACATAAGATCTGGTCTATCATGAACACATAGATATAGTACAGTGAATAGTCATTTTCATGCTACTCTTTTTTTCCCTTTAGATTCATAAAAACAGCAAGAGAAAATAGTCTCTAAGAAGACAGTATGTCAGCTTTGAAGCATACTCTGGGTTTACTCTGTGAACAAAGTGCCGGTCTTATAAATTTAAACACATAGTACCTACAAAACAAGTAGCAAAAGAGTTCCACAGCTTAATGGATGAAGCTTTGTTAGAGCCAAGGGACATCTTGATTTACTATCAAGTACTGCTTAGTTATCAAATAATGCAAGGAAGATGTTCTGTATTTTCAGCAACACTCAGAATCATCAGCTGCACTCTTATAAATATTAGTGGTTTGCATTTTGAAAACAATTGCTTTCCAGAAGACTGATCCTCTCTTTTAATACCAGACATGATGAGAGTTGTTGACACTAAAGGGCAAAAAATTTTAAAAGCAAGAGATGGAAAGATTTCTGAACAGCAGTAAACTGACCTGTTAAAACTTACCACCCCAGAAGGTCACAAAGTGAGAATAACTAGTGCTGGGTACTAATGAAAGGCTTGGATCATTTTATGACCAGTCACATCTTTAGCCATGTTAAGCAGAGATAATGATTGCACTAATCAGACCAAGCTTCAGGGCATAAACTGTCTGTCTGTGGGCTGTACGTGCCACAGATTACTTGCCAAAATAGGATTCTTTCTCTTTCCCTCTCTTCTACCTCATAAAATTCTGAACAATTAGCCTTCTACATTAACTGTCAACCATTTTTTTTCTCCAGTGGTGGGCATTAGTCAGTGCCAGAGACACTGGACCTGATTTCTTCAGAATGTGTGGTTTCTGCAGTCGAGACGTTCCATGGTGACACTAAGACAATGCCCCGTCTGGACCTGCGGAGGCTGGGAAATGGCTCAGCTCAGAGCACACTTGAATTGTGAATGCTGTCTGCAGCACATCACCTTTGAAATAAATATATCACAATCTTGTAAAAGGCCACATTATATATTTCAGTATGGTGGACTCCAAGTCACTGTTAACTAAGAATTTCTCTATGCCCCACCCTTCTCATCCAAGTTTTTATTGGAAAGACAACAAAGGTGATATAGTTAGAGAAAGCAGCTACAGACCCATTTATCATTGTTTTATGGACCACCACTGGTCCATAAACCACAATTTAGGAATTGTTGGCCTAAAGCATCATAGAAACACTAGGAAATAGCAACTAAACTATCTGTGGATTTAAACTATGAGAATAATAGTTTTGGCAAACCTCTGTCTTCTTTTTTTGACCATAAATGCTCTACCAACAAATTGTGACTTAGTTTATTTATTATTCACAATTGCTGGGCAAATAGAATCCACATGTCCCTAGACTATGCTAGCATAAAAGATCTTGATCTCAGTTTCTCTGCTAACATGAATTGGAACAGTCACTGTGTCATTCCAAGTAGGTAAAGATCATATTTAAACCAGAGCTCTGGGCTGCTGGTCACTTTCTGACAGTTTTACAAGAAAATCCTTGTCAGTAGCAATTTCTGTCTTTTATTAGAGGGAACAGGGGCAAAATGGTCTGATTTGATGGCTATTTGCCTACTGAACTGATGAATTATTTTTCCATTAGATGACTTGCCTACTGGAAATCAATGTCAGACATGACATTACTGCATATGAGATCCTCTTGGTTTTCAAGTCCAGACTTGCACATCAATTACCTCACAATTGCTCATTTTCAAAATTTGTATTTATGGTCCTAGTCCAGTGATAGCTAACTAGATGTCACACCTGTTCAAAGGGAGTGTTTTCTGTTTAAAATAATTGTTATGATGAAGCTGAATAATAATATATTCACAGAATATAATACTACTACTACTACTACTACTACTACTACTACTACTACTACTACTAATAATAATAATAATAATAATAATAATAATAGTAATAATATATTCACAGAAAATAATTCTGTGATTATTTAGATGGTGCTAAATTACAAGCTGTCTTTTTTTTTTTTTTGCCTAATTTTGCTTTAGCCTATACTCATTGCAGTTTCTCAGTGTATTCGGAGAATATCTTGAATATTTACCCATCTTTTCATAACAATGAAAATAAAAATATGTTTCCATGTGTCATACTTCTGCTCTCTTGCACAGTAGTATTATGGTGAAACCGTTGTGCCCTGCATCTGTGCCATAACTCAATGCCTTATGTAGGGCTAGCACTTAATCCTGAGCAAGGATTTGAGAAATAAGAGCCAGAAATGGAGAAAAAAAATCTAGAAAATGGAAGAAATATTTAGTAAGATAGGTCCTGGTCCTGCTCTACTAATTGTTCCTGTGTCTGTAATGAGATGCTGCAGTTTTTGGCTTTACAATAGTCCCTTCCTCTCCCAGTTTTGTATGAGCGAACAGCACAGCAAATGGAAAATAACAGACTACTTAGTCATAAAATGTATTTCAAACAACCCATAATATGTGACCACATAAAAATTGTTGACCATAAGAGATTATGATCCTGTAAATTTTCCACAAACTTTCCATGGCTCTAGATAAAAAAAAAAAAAAAAAAAAAAAAAAAAAGAGGGGAAGTTTTGATATCATTGTAGTTGGTTTTTGTTGTTCAAGGTTTTTTATCTGGTTGAGTTTGGGCTTTTTGTTTGTTTGTTTTAAATACAATTCTCTAGTTTCTTTTCTGGCACAGAGCTGAAATATGTAAGCCCAGAAGATTTTTGCTATTTTTTTAAATGACTGGATTATTATTATTATTATAAGCTCCTGTGATGTGGGATAGCAAGAAGATTGTTTTGTTACTTGAATTTTGATTAGAGCATAAACATTTTAATGAAATCTTGTAAGTTGTTCTTGGAGCTACATCATCATTTTTTGGTTTAAGTTTTATTCTCTAATTTCTTAGCTGAAAGTTACTTCAACAAATAGTTGTGGGAATTGGTCCAAGAAGAATCAGTGTCTGGTTGAAATAAAAATGTTTTAGTTTATGGTATTGCCAAATGATACGGCAGCCCAGCAATACTAAGAATTGCACAGACACATAACAAGAATCCTGCTACTAAAGAAGCTCATGTGAAATCCGGATGGTGAAGAGTGGACCTAGGAATAGAAGCCTTATCTCCTGACCTCCAGTCCAGCACCCTTTCCCAGAACTATCTCAAATGATGTCTTTCTCCCATTTTCATATTTCTATCTATGTTTTTGAACTGAGCACTGGCACTGGCATGCTGGACCAGCTTGGAGTCAAGTCCAACAGCTTCCCTCTGACAGCAGTCAATTCTATGTGTTTCCAAGGGACATTTTGATCCTAAATTTTTTATCATAAAAATTGTTAAAATGTATGGACTAGGCTCTCTTCTGCCAGGCTTCCTCATGTGTATCTTTGTTGCCACATTATTGTTCTCTTCTTCGTCATTTCAGCTCCAAGGTAAGCTGCAGGAATGTGAGCTGCTCTGTTTGATGACTGGCAAGGAGACAGGGCAATGCCAGTGAGTGCAGTACTCTCTCAACATTTTCTAATGTGCCCATCTCTACTTTCTACCTACATGCACTGGGTTCCTGCTACAGATGATGGGTAAGCACCCAGGCTGAGCACTCCCAGTGGTGTGCCTGCTGCCACTCACACAATCACAGAATTAGTAAGGCTGAAAAAGACATCCAAGTTCATGAAGTCCAACCTTTGACCAACCACCATCATGCTCATGAAGTCATGAAGCATTTCTGCTGCTAGAAACAACAGTAGGTAATCAAGTGTCAGGAAGTGCCTGGCTTTCCTGCATGCACATACATTCACTTTCTGCCTCAGCATTGCCAGTAATAAAATTAGATAATAGTACTGTTCTGTCCTCCAGGGCTTCTGGGGATGAAAGCACAAGAGACTCTGTGTTGGTCAGAGTGCAACTACTAGGATCAGCTAGTTCAGAAGAATTTTTTGTTTTAAAAGGGTAGCTGAGATAAAACCATAAAACCCTGGATCTTGGGTTGGCCAGGGATCTATGTTTCATCACAGTCCCAGTGTTAGGGCTGAGCCTACAGCAGCAGCTGGGCCAGGACTCTGGATTCCAAGCCCACTGTAGAGGCTGTACCCCCTTGGTTTTGGTCTGGATTCATCTCTACTTCACCCAAACCAATAATAGAAAGTGATGAAAGATACACAGCTGGCCACTGAAGCACAGTCAGAACAGAAGATGAAAGCTGATTGCTCCAGCTCAAAACTAAAAAAGTCTCCTTTAGTTGATACAGTCTAAAGAGCCTGGACTTGGTATATGGCTAATCTGTGCAAGGAGAAGGGCAATGAAGCACACAGGCAACCTTCCATTGGTTTGTGTCTAGTGGTAGACTCCCAGTCAGGGCACATATGGTTTTCTCCTCTCATTCTGCTCCTCTACTCCTGAATTTTGCCACTCTTCTCCACCAGTTCTAGTCAATCAATACACAACTCAATGTGTGGAGTGGAGACTTCTCTGTGCTTTTTCCCTTCATCCAGGAATTTTGCAAACCCACCCCTTCCTTGTCCGGATGCAACTAAAGCTCTTCCCTTTATAAACAAATAACAACAGAATTTGTTGTTTCTGCAGTCACAGAACTTTGTTGATTCTTCTTGTGCCATGTTAGGGTGCACATGGTTCCCTGCAGCCTTTGAAAACCCAATGCATGGATTAGCTACATCAGCACACGAAGCCCTTCACACACACTGAAAAAGGAATGATGTTTTTATATTGTAAAAGCCCTGCACTGTCACTGTCTAGACTTACCAGGCACCCGTTCCATTTCAGTGCATCAAAACAAATTTAACTTAATGCATCTTAACAAATGAAAGCTCCCTAAACAATATGCCATCAACAGGGCTTCATAATTTCAGGCTCAGTGCTTCTGGGAGAATGTAATGGTTCTGTCAAGCTCATATCCTTAGGCATAGCATTGTGAAGGAGTACTCACTGCAGTCAAAACAAAGGTAGAAGAATCATGCCCCAAGTTTTAAAATATTTTGTTGGCTAAAAAAAATTCTCACTTCTTTTCCTTCCCTGTCTTTTTTTTTTCTTTTTAATTTTCTTTTTTTTTTTTTCCTTTCCCAGTTCTCTGCCTTCTGGGAGGTTTTTTGGGGGGAAGAAATAAAAAAATGTGGCAGGACCCTCCCTCGAAATGTTTACTAAAACAAAACAATAACAAAAGGGTACAGATTCTAAATTCAATATAAACAGCAATATTAACTTCTTTCCAGTTTAGGGGAAAATATGCACAATTGTTTACAGTTAAAATTTCCCAGATGGCATTTCAGAATTTGCTATTCTTCTGGAACTTCTTGTCACAAAGGCAGGAAAAAGAAAATGGATTTTTACAGGGCCTCAAAAAGTAAATGATATGGCACAGATAGCCCACATGCAGTCATATATTTAATCACTTAACTCTCTGAAATACAGGAAAGCAAAACCAAATCAGTTCAGTAAAATGGACTCTGAAACCATTAGAAATATTTATATTAATTAATCAGCCATTAATTAATTAGCCATTTAGGTTATTTAGAGTTACTCCATACATTTTATCACAGACTAGGGCCTCTTTCAGCTATTACTGGCTATTTCCAAGAAAGAAGGTCTGAAATATTTTTCAAAAGCAGTTACTAATTTCTTGCATAGTCTGAGGCTGATGAAATCAGCCTTTAGTGAGGTATATTTTAAAGATAAGATACCATTTACTCAGACATTTGCAAATGTATGACATGGTGCTTCCCAGCAACTCTCTGTAACTTCCACACTATAGATTACTCAGCTCCATGAAACTTTATGTTGCCAACTAAGGAATCTAGATTTTCCATGGCTTATTTTCCAAAACTGTGAAGACTAGGAATTGGTAACAAAGTGTCTTTTCCACTTTTGATAGTAACACCATGGATTTGACAGCTCTTTTTTGCTGGAATTTGAAGTCACCCATCGTAATAAATTTATACCCAAACTTAAAGCCAAAGTTCTTGGTCCTGCAAACATGGGCTTAAAAAAATAACATTTTTCTGTTCTTTACGACCTTCTGATTTGGGTGATAAGACATACTGTTAGAGTTTTGAGACCTCCCATGGGCAGGAATTATTATCCTGTGTTACAACATTAGGAAGAGGGCAAGTTTGTTTTGGGGTCCTGTGAAGCTCTTTTGTTTACTGCTGCTGCAAACGCCATGTGACCTTGGCTTAGGCCTACATTTTCAGAAGTACCTATCCTTCAGTTCTCTGGGAAAGTTATTCTGAAGCACTTAAAATATGCTTTTCAGGAGGTAGCATGATCCTAGCACTGATCCTTAGGAAATCAATCCCTGAACAAACATTTCTAATCAGAATTAACCCAGGAAGGCAGCCAAAATCCCAGTTACTTTAAAGAATTTGTTCCTTTCTGTTTCTGCTTCTCAACAACATCTCTAAAATTAAGAAATATCTAAATCATAGCATGCTTTCTTGAAAACACATAAATCAGATGCAGGCAATTGGAGTCACGTAAGTATTTGAATAGACAACTAAGCCACAAGAACATTCAGTTCTACACCCAAGTTACGCAAAGCTGAGTAGAAATCCAAACTGGCTATCTATGGTTTGCCTGAGCTCTAATTGGTGGTTTTCATTGTTGAATTATGGTCCCTCTGCCACCTTATAGTAGAAAGAATTGTGTTTTATCCTTTCCTTCTGGCTGCACTGGGTGTTGAGTAGGGATGAGAGTGGTTTTGGTTTCTCTTTTCTGAATTCTGTGATAAAAAGTAGTGTTGATAAATAATCATCAGCTATCTGCTCTAAAAGCACCACAAAAAAAAAAAGTAATATCCCCTTCAAAGAAAACCCTGACTTTTATGAGTACCTTGTACTAAAACCAGAAGGGCATTGTTTGCATTCTGTTTTCAACTTTGAAAAGCTACTGCAATGTAAAAAGCACAGCTTTTCTAAAGCACTTACTAACACTATAATGAAGTGTCCAGCAGAAAAGTCCCTTCTAGTTTTGGGGCAAGCTTGCAAAGATTTTTTTCCCCCAAAAAATGAGGAAAGTATGAAATTAATTTGTGTTTCTTTGTGTCCTTTTATTTTAATTGGCAATTCTATTTTTATTGTTAGGTCCAAGAAACATAAAATTATCACAGTTACATAGACATATATTGTGGCTACTAGTAGTACAGTCTATAGAGCTGACCACTGTGAATAACATAGGCCTAAAGTAACATCCAGATGAAAAACATAGCAACAGAAGTCCTTTGGTTAAAAGTCAAGGTTCTCTTAACTGTAATTCAGCAACTCTTTCCCCATTCCGTGAATATATTGTGTAGCCAGGCAGTCATCTCTCTGGGTTTTTTTTTTTGAGTCAGTTTGACTCAATTATTTTGTCCTGCTAGTCCTGAGATTGGGAGCTCACAGTACACTGGAGTTACTTATGCTGCAGACTGCAATTGTCTGTGGAACTGGAATACTTTAGCACTGTGGCTAGAGCTGCCTGTAAAAGCCTTGGCCTTTCATGAAGAGAGACAGGTTTTGGGGAAGCTGTAGACTGTACCACTGGCAACTGAGGAGACCAAAACCAGACTGAGGCAACAACATGTTCCACATAATAAGTTTTCTATTATGACATGTTGATTTCCTATGGTTACATTTTAAAAAGATCTTATCTTTTACAGCTAGATACTCTGAAAAGATATCCTGGAATGAGGAGTCTGTCTGAGAAATCATCAAAACCAGACAGATGTGCAAAACTGCTCCTTTCTTCATAGTGTAAACTTAACTACTACAGAAAAGTCTTCAGCTCTTCATTATTGAGAGCCATGATACGCTGAATTCATAGAATACCTCTCATTGACTTTAACTGAAATATAACTTTGTCCTTAAGGGTCAGATGGAATGACAGACCAGCATACTCTGAAACACATGAAAAATGATGGGGATGAAGACTACAGCATAGGTGCACCTTTAGCAGCCTTCAGAAGTTCAAAGGAACAGCAGCCATAGCATTTAGTGCAGCACCTTTCCACAAATAATTTGTACTATCTGTTCAAATCCATATTCCTAATTTCTACTAGGATGTATCCTGCACACTAGTACAGAAGTTCCTAACCATAACCAGTTCTAGTACTAGAATCCAAATAATTTAAACTTTGGTAAAGCAAGCCATTAGATCTGACCATCTTACTCTGAAAAATCAGAACTGAAAAGTAATAATAACTCTGCTATACAACATTTGGACACTTTCTTTTGCTAGTGCAGTATCTCATTTCCCTCTCCTTTTTTCTCTTTTGAATACTGGCAATCCTTTGTCTTGTGGTTACTTTAATTTCTGCTTTGAATGCTTCCCTCCAAGCTAAAGCGGCTGGCTTTTGCTTTTGCTTTGTTTTGTTCTTGTTTAACTGGTGGATTGGAAACTTCCAGATGTCAATATCTAGTAAAATTTTGCTTTGGAACAGCCTTTCCAAACATTCACTTCAAAACCTCAGCATTCTTCCAACACTGACTTACACTTCAGTCCCCTGGCTGGCGAGTGCACCACCACAGCATCACAGCCACGCACAGACTGAGTCTGCCCACTGCCACTGCTGCCACTTGTCCTTTAGAAACAGCACTCGGCCTCAGTGAGGGGATCACTGGCCAATGTGGCCCTCAGTGCACATGCAGCTTTGGCCCATGGTAAATACTTCAGATGAAGGAAGGAAGGAAGCAAAGTCTTGGTCATAGCCAATTGTAAAAGACTGTATGTAACTGGGAATGAGGGATGTGGAGTCAAGCTCCCTTTCTCTGAGGATAGCATGCACCTCTGAGGAGGTATCTATTCCTTGAAGCGCTCTTGACTTGCCCTAGCTAGTTACTGTCCAAATCAATAGTGAACCTTTCTACCAAGTCTTGCTCAGGTCCAGAGAGCAATCACTGCCAAATGCTGTTCAGCCTGAGCTGCAGTTGTGTCCTGATGAGCAGTGATGGGCTCCGTGTTTGTGCCTAAGAGTAGGAATGAGAGGAGACAGTTTCGAGTCCTGCTTCTGATGTCCTGCTTTTCTCAGCTTTGCTCCTTACCACCTATGGTCTTTTTAGACAAGCAATGAATATTCATTGGCACAAAAGCTAAGTTTAGCATGGATGGAGATTAAAGCTCTTAACAAGAATGCTTACAAGAATGAGATAAAACATTTTTAAAAATAAATTTGTTACTAAACATCAAAGAGATCATCACCACTGATCTAAGGTTACAGTTAGAACTAGATTTAAAATTTCAGACCACAGCAACAAACTTTTGCTCATATTTCTAAGGAAAAAGGGTTCTCATGCTGGCAGCTGTGAAACAAATTACTTATTTTTATTCTTGAAGTGACTACAAGCTTTTGGGCTATTCTGAAAGGATTAGGGCTGAGGGCAAATTAGGGTTAAGAACAACAAAGGTTGAAGAAGCAGTCACTGGACTTGAAAGGTTGAGAAGACAAAATGAATACTACTGCTGCTGGGGGAATGGTTTTTTAATACTTTAGGTAGCAGATTACAGTTATTTGATAGTCTAGTTTGGATTAAGGATGAGGGCTTGGATCAGCAATGATAGACATGAATTAGTAGATGGATTTCCCAATGTCTAGATAGGTAGGAATAGAGCTCTAGTGGTCAGGGGCTCTTACTCTGTAGTTACTTATGTTACACTTAGGGTTTGATAGCTAGGAATGGAGAGGTTTCCTTACCAATCACTCCCACATAGAAGAGGGCTAGTGTTGGCACAGATGAAAGATGCAAAATTAAGAAGCAGAGGCAAAACATGGAATTTCTGGCACCTGATCTTTTTTTCCTTACTACGTGACCTCCAGGCAGAACTCTTTCTTAGAGAAATACACTGATAGAAATGAAGGCTGGCTTAAAAGGCAGAGTGTGCACATATTGGGAGAAAGAGTTTTCTTCTTGTCTTGCTGTACATAATCTATGGGTAAACAATGTTGAGTCCATACAAAATTCACTTAAGGGCAAATACACTAGACAGAAACATGAGTTCCTCTTTGTAGATTGCTCAAATTTATGAGGTACTCCCACCGAATCACATATTCCAGAGATCCCACATCTGAAGACCTTGGTCTCATTTTAAATATGCTACAAGCCCAATTATGACCACAGATCAGCTTCAGATCAGTGAAAGAAAAAAAAAAATTCCATCAGGTCAGCTGGTAAAAATCAGCATAACACTGACTTTAGTAAAATTCACACAATGTCCAAAGATCAGGGATATATTCCACCGAGTTCATTCCAAGGTCACTGTCACTAATAAAGTCAGTGGATACTATCTACCACCTCTAGTTAAAAATCACACCACAATGAAGTCAGACCATGCTGAAAATCCACTTAGCTGAAATTGTAAATGCATTACATATTCTGAAAGAGTGGTGGAGGAGTTCCATAGCATGAGAGAACATGCCATCAAAAATGAGTTTCCAAATTTAAAAATATACTGAAGAGTTTGGAATATTGCTTTCAATAAAAGTCTGAGCACAGCAAAGATGATGGCAAAAATACAATAAATTTTTAAAAAGGTAATATTTGATAAAATTAGAACTGATTACAAATTAAAACATACAGTAAAAGAAATTCTGATAAAAGTATTGAAATAATAAAGATGGAACTGATCAGCAGGAAAATGACTGCCAGCAATTATCTTGAGCCACAGCACAAATTATTGTGAAACATAACTACAAATAAAATAAGAAACTGGCTTTCAGTTTGAGGAAGAAGTCACAAATTTTTAAGGAATCCATTACAGTGAAGAGAAAAAAAATCACTGCAATGAACTCTGTAAGGGCCACTCCCATGCACTGGATGTCATGGAATGTTCAGTCAGCAAGCTACATAAACATTCTATGATTGCTTATGTAATGCAAGTAATATACTCATCCAAAAACAAAATCAAATACAAAAGCAAATAAAAAAAATTAAAAAGAACACCAAAATTCCCCAAACCACAAAACATAAATAGGGTCAGAACTTGAATATGTGATAAAGACTGAATGTTTCTTAATTAATGTAATTTTTATAGTTTTTCTTTGAATTTGCTCTACCTTTCTGCTTTGTCACTTTCAAGAGTAATTTTTGTCTTTTTTTGCTTTAATAATGCAGGTAATAACTAGTACATGTTGTGATAGGAAGCCAGACCTGTGAAACAGATGCAACAAACTCACCAGAAAAGACCTAAATAAATGGTTAGCAGTAAATAAGACCATAATAACTTTTTCTCAGGAACCTATTACTACCAGCTCGTGCCTTCCTCAAATATACAACTGATGACAATGTCATTCTGCATCATTACTGAGTAACCCTCCAAAAGCTAGGATTTCTCAAATAATACTGTTTTTTGGGTTCTCCAAACCAGTATGTAGCAGTGTAACTCTGCCTATATTAAAAACATGAGTCTATCTTTATTTCTGGGGCTTCAGGACTTAGAAAGCTCTGATTGAAGAGCACTGTACAAATATCAAGAATTTTCTGCACCCATTGTATTACTATCTAAAGACATGGCAAACAAGAGAAATATAATCAGAGAAAAACAGGCTCAAATTAAAACTGTAAGGAAGTAACTTGACTACAATTGGGCTCTAACTATACTACACATCCAGCAATATAAATGGAATCAGCAGCCAGGCCCCACCAACCCCAGAGCAAGAATAAACAATAAAGCCAAAGTGCTCTTTCAAGAATGGTGATGCAGACATGGCAGGTTTTCTGTGTAAGGTGACCTTCATAGAAGGGTCATCCTAATTTTAGCTGCTTAAAATCTGCATTTCCACCAAAAGCCATTTTTATTTTTAATAAAGTATTGTGCTGTATGCACCTACTGCATATAAATCCAAAGGAACTGAACTCACAGTTACATCAAGTTTTATTATAGTGCTGCAGCAAACCCCGATTCCTATTATTTTGAAGAGTACACCTATGGTGGTGTGGTTCCAGGGTTTTTACTTTCACTGAACATCTGAAATGCCAGCTATTCCACAGTATCTTATTCAGATAAGCTCTTATTCCTCTTCCCTTGCATCAGAAATAGACTAGGTTTGTGCCTTAAAAAATTGATCTGAAAATGCAACTGATTCTAGACTCTCTGCAGTCTAGTAGTTAGGGGTGATTGCCATTATTCTCAAATATGACACACCAGCAAGTTTTACAGAGTCATCATCCATGACATGACATTTCATTAGGTCCCCATCCTTGAGAGTCAGACTATTGGGATGCAATTTTTGTCTGCAAAGATAATGCACACACTTTTTTTTTCATTGCCTGCTTACTGAAAAGTATGTATTATGTCCCTGGGTGTATTTTTTATTGCACTCTATTATTCAGTTTTTGCATAATTTAAAAGACTTAATGGAAGAAACAGATCATTGCCATGCAAATGACTGAGATGAAAATCTCATCATTGTGCTATGCCAACACAACTGAGCCTTTAAAAGTAGTCAGTTCCCATTTCAACCAAAGGAAGTTATGTGGTGAAAAGCCCTCTGCAATCCATTGAAATTGTGTCCCTTAATGTTTTACAAATGCCCACAGCCGCAATGACTCTTTCTCAGTACTGCTCGTATCGCAGTAGCCAGCTCCTTTTGCAACTCAAATCAGTGACTCCAGAGGAAAAGGACACTTGCTTCTCTCTACAGACATTCACAGCAGCTAACACTGGTTAGCACTTTACAGATTTCTCACTGGTAAAATTTAAAGTTTGCAAATATCATCAATTCTATCGGCAGAGAAGTGAAGTGACTTGCCTGTAGTTATCTTGTGAACTGAGCACAGAAATCAGTCTCTGGTTGGACTGGGAGCTTCCCCAGTTATTGGAATATACTGATATTTTTGAATCATTGCATTAGTAAACATTCCTTGCTAATCCAAATAGCTGAACAGTAGCAAAGCAGTAGATTTTCCCAGTACTTTCTGCTGTGGTTCTGATAAAGATTCCAAATATTTATTATTTTAATCTACCACCTTCATGAATTTACTGAAGTCCTTTGACTCATGTTTGTAGCCAGCTGGGGTACATACAGTTTTAGAGAGGAGTAAAAATGAAGACAGATGCTTTGGACATTCTTATCATATTGTTAGAACACATGTGACTGATTAACACATGTACATTAAAAAAACCATCTTTGTGCTAGTAAAATATTCATGGTCAGTGCTTAGGCTCAAGGCTTAGGTTGGGATACAACCCTCCTATCGTTGACTTATTAGTACATTCCCTGGCATAATTTTGGCTCTTGTGAACTGACACTCTCTGAAGCAATGCCTGGGCATGGTATGAAAATTCTTCAAGTTAGCGACTGTTTCCAGCTGATACTTTAAAGCAGAATGCTTTGCTTCGAGTGGAAGAGAGCAAAACATTGTGGGCATGATCCATTCCATGCCCTTTGATAACAGGGCCAGAGAATGGGCCTTTGCCATTTTGTTTACATTAAACAGTCTGAGAGACCAGTATTAGGAAAGCCAGAAGGGGAGAAGGGTTTCAACAGAGCATGATTCAAGTGCTCCCTGTATCATGATGTGAGCTTATCCATACGGCTTTCTTTTGAGGCTTATTGCTGCTCCAAGCTGCTCACTAACTGTACATGAGTGGTTGTAGCTGGAGGTGTACACTTCAAATCTTTTTACTCAGTAGTAAGAGGTGAAAAGTTTTATTTTTCAAGTGTTAATGATGTCATTTTCATAGGTGATAACGATTATTTTGAGCTTTCACTGACTTAAGGGGGACTGATGGTATTCTGCATATCTGTAAAGATGTGCTTTCGTAAACAGCTGGCTTGAGTATCAGTGTCTGCAAAACACAGTGCAATGCAGAGATATTTCAGATGGACTTTAAAGTAGCTATAACTCCTGTGCAAGATGCTTCCTTGTACTAAGCCATATGTACTAAGCAACTAAACTAGATTTTATCTCTGCTCACATTTTGACAGGCACCATTTTAGTAAAAGCCACAAACCATTATCAATTTACCCATGAATGGAGTTAGTATAAGTAATTATTGGCAGCACCTATGCTTCCTTTGGAAATCTATTTGTTAAAGCAGCATACCTGCTAGGCACTCATGATGGTTTTCTTTATCTAAGTGAAAAAATTGTTCACAAAGGTCTTATTTTCTCATCAGATTGCTGACTGTTGGCTGCATGTTTGGGAGCCAATGTCACTTGTTTACACCATGGATAATAAATCCTCACCTTTTCTCCCTTCTGAACCCAGTTTCACATCAAGAGCAGTACCTTTCCATTGCTCAATAATAACAGCTGATAAAGGAGAAATCATACTGGTTTTGTCAGATAGTACGTATTTCAGAATTTGGCATATGTAGTACTCCTGTATTTTCTGCCTAACATAAAACCATAAATTACTGTGTCTACACCTTCTTGTTTATTTGATTTTTTATTTACAAGAAGTTTCCTAGTAGAAATAAATATTTTTAATTTTTTTAGAAACCTGAGCTTTTTTATGTAACATAATAAAATCCCCAAAGCAGGTGCTTTGTGAAAGAAAAAATAAAATTGCACTTTTGTGGGAAGAAAAATTCAAAATAGAAGGAATTAGGCCAAAATACCAGTTATTTGTTTTGGACACGTAGAGTGGCACAGCTGCTTTACTGTAGCTGCCTCATTTTGGATTTTTTCTCATTTGTCCATTTTCTTCTCTAGATCAAGTCCCTCACTAAGTATTCCCCATCACAACTACTTTCTCATATCCTGAGGAGCTACCTTGGTGCACCCTGGAAGCTCCAGCACAGCCTCTGAGAAGCACTCAAGAGGGCAGGACTAAGACAGGAGGGCAGCCCTTATTCAGCTCCTTGGCAGAAAAGTGGATGCACACCTCACATAGCCCACCTTGATTTGCTGGCAGTCAAAGAGAGAGAAGTATTTGGAGTCAGGGTATTGGGAGGATTTAACAATTAGAAGAATTATGCAAGACAACCTGCTGCTAACAAAGGATTTGAACTAAGCACAATTCTTTGTAATATCAGCTGAAACTACACAGTTTGTACTGCAATACTGTGAAATCTACACAGCAAATGAAATGTCAGAAATATGTAAGGCATCCCTCCACAAGTACTTTCCTGAGAGTTAGTGAGTTTGGGTATGCTTTGTGGGGAATTATTTGGAAGCATGCTCTGTAAGAGACATCTCCATTCTCTCAGCAATAGCTCTGGTAATTTTATACAGATAAAACACATTTCTTATGCAAATATAATTAAGTTGGAAAAATTCCTAAGTTCCTTTCAAACTCACAAAGTTTCATTTATCTCATAATATAAATCATGTTACTGTAACATTCAGAGAAAAGTAGTGTATTTGATAATGATGTAAAATAAACATTTAAAGAATCACTCCCTACTTGTTTACTTTTGAATATCTTGATTAAACACTACATTTTTCAGAAGAGACTACCTATTCTGTACATCTGTACAGCACCAACACCACAAAAAATGTACCCTAGGTTCTTAGAAGCACACAGGATCACTTGTTTAACTCATTTGACCCTTTGCATAACACAGTCCCTAGATTCATACCACTGATTGCTACTTGATGACTGTCATTTCTGGACAAACTAGACTGTACATTTCAAGATGCCATTTAGTAGTCACACACTTCACCTCAGAAGACCAAAGATCTTTCAAAACCCAAATTAAGTATTTATATTTATGTGTGCCTTAGTTCTGTGCACCCAGTTTTGGCTTCCACAGTCTGCTCACTAAAGAAGTCTGTTGCTATCATAATAATCCTCCCGCTGCTGAGCAGAGCTGATTCTACTCTTTGCTAGGTAATAATTTTGGGTATTTTAGCTTCTCACTGTGAAAAAATAAGAGTAAAAGAATAATAGAATCATACAATGGAGGAAATTTTTCTGTCTAAAATATGACATTTAGCGGGAAACTCAACTGCAGGCTACTTTTTTCTTCCTAAAGGTTGAGGAAATATAACAGTTATCTGCCCAGCTGGACAAGTTGCACATATATATGTATACATACATATACATCATGTTCACCTGGCAAAGTATTCTCCAGCAAGTGTGGGGTCAGATACAGACTACAGGAATGCTTAAGTAATTGAAAGAAACAGAAAGAAAGGCTAAGAACAACCCATGCATTAGATGCTACAGAAATAAATAAGAAATGTTTCAGATATGCTGCTGGTCTTAATTCCTCAGTCCCCATCCCTATTATTGCAGCACTTTAATTGTGAGTTGCTCCATTAGGTAAGATCTTGAATTGATCATTCAAAACCTGCCCCATAAAGGCTCAGATTCTTTAGAACACCTTCATGCTCACATGCTACTAACAATAAGCAAAAGAAATACTCAGAGAATCTGCATCTCTTACCATTAGACATCACCATATATCAAGTGGTTTGTAACCAGTTTGTGTCTACAACTCTATTCAGCCCAGTAATTTATGTAAGTGCATATAAAAGATACAAAAGGGAAAAAAACCTCAGCAAAATCCATTTCTCAAGAGAAAATTTGAATCTCTAGCTAGAATTAATTTGTTAGGCTTTGTTACTTTGACTAGTGGCAGTTGGATTCCTATTCTCACAAAAGTAATTTTATTATTTGCCCTCAGAGGCATTCATTTCAGAGAAAAAGAATAAATTTCACTTCAGTTTCAAGCTATCTGTGACAAATACACTGTGACATTTGATTTTCCTTGTCTTTTTGATGTCACTTCTAAATAAACAGTCTGGCCTGTCATTGCATGGCTATAGCCAGAAATGTTTTCATCCAAATATCCAGATTTTTAAGCAAAATGTGATGGGCATGTTTTCCCAGTGGCTTTTAGTTTTCACAAATGCTTACATCTTTTGATTCTACAATTTTTAGAGATGAGACAAGCTGGAATTAAGGACAGAAGGGGTCATGCTTTTATTTTGTATTAAGAAAATAAATGGAAATTATAATGGAAAACATGTAGAGAAATTGACTATATTTCTATGCTCCAGTAGAAAAAAGATCTGACCATCTTACAGCCTCAAAACACACAAACTCTGGGAAGTTCTGATCCTTTGACCAAGTCTGAATTTCGTGACTTTTTGCTAAAGCCTGGATCTTTATAGTACCCAGAGATCGAATCCTCCTTATTCAGTATCAATCAACTGAACTTATTAACTTATTAACCAAACTGAATTAATTTGCCTTTATTTGAATGCAATTCAAATTAGATAGTCCTTCAGGTTCCAAAATTTTTGATGTAATGGAAAACCTTAAACTCTCTATTTATCCCAGATAATGAAATTTGGGGGAAAAAAAAAAACCATTATTTCAATTTAAATCTTGCATTTTGTGTCCACCTTTGAAGTCTATGCTTGGTATTTTCCTCTGCAGATAATGTAGGGCATGAACAGGAAGGAATCTTAGTTATAGGAGGTAAGTGTATGTATAGACAGAAATGGGAAACATCTATCAGAGGAAGTAATGCTTATCAGTTGAGAATATTATGTGTTTTGAAGGACTATTTCTTTTATAGAAAAACTCAACAATTTATTTTCATTTATATTATTTTTCTCTATCCATTTTCCTGTAGCACTTATGTTAATGTAGCTGGTCTACAGACTGCTAAGACATTAGCTGTCTAAGAATACATTATGTATTCTCTTTTGCCCAAAACGTGATTTTGACTTTAACTCACCAAATAACAGCACAATATAAACAGTATAAATAAAGCATGTGGTTGAAAAAGAACCCAATTTGATATTAGTAGGATTTTGCTGTATAACGATTGCCTGGGAAGAATTGTTTGTAATGCTCATCAACACCAAAGCAATAGGCACACTGCACTCACATCTGCATAGTAGTCTACTTAATGCAGCCTAATCAAGCTTTGTGCAGGTGAATTTGGCTTGATGGAGCCATTGTTATAGCTAATATTTTTGTCTAACACTAGTGAAAAAAATGGTGATACCATGTCAGAAACATGGGCCTTTGCAGTTTTTCACTGCAATGCAAACTATTTACAATTCAATGAAAAGAAGTGATCTTTTATATACTATTTTTTCACAAGTCAAAGCACTCCTGAGTTAGGAAGCACCTAGGGGTAAAGTTTTCTCAAACAGACTAAGTGGGAATAGACCCCTAATCAATTCTGAATAGAAACCCCATGTCCTACTGTTAAAGTGCAAGCTGAAATACCAATATCTAGACATTCTGAGATTGTTATTTTGACTGAATCTACACTCTTGATAGAGTTCAGTCTTATTATTGACCTAAACATAGAAACTTCAGCCTAAAGGAAGATGTTCCTTATAAGTCTCTGGAGAGAGGTGATCAAAACACCTCTGATCAAAACCCGTTTTCTCCCCTTGTCTACTGGATTGGCCAGTGATGTTTAAGTTCAGCAGGATGAAATTATATAACCACCAGCAGCTCACAGTTTATTTATCCAGGTCCTGAATTTACACTCAAAAAACTGTTTCAAACTTGATCACTTGCCCAGTGCATAGTATTTCGGTCTAATTGATCTCCAGAGCAGAAGGCTGAGCAAAGACAAGAAACTCTTTACTTGAGCAGGTGAATGGACACACAAACTTCACACAGAATAGGATACAACATCTTCCAGAAATACAAATCTACAGAAATGATAACTTGGAAAATGCTATTTCTAATGTTCACCACTTAAACTCACTTAAACTGAGGTGAAATTACCAAATTAAGTTGCTCCAAGTGTGGGCTGCCACTGAGATGGATGCTTCTGTGGTTGTACAGTAATTTAGGCCAGGGAACTAATCCAACTGAAAAACCAACCTGCTTCTTCTGCAAAGGGAAGTTTTCATCCAGTTCCCTGATTAAGTTCCCTTTGCAGCCACATAAGCACAAGTGTCAGCACAAAGGCAAGTACAGCAATTTGAGTGCCAACTGCTTGGTGTTTTAAAATCCTTTCCCTCTAATGAACTGTTCCTATTACTAAACAAGCTGTTTTACAGACACTGCTTTGCCAGTTTCTTCACTAATACAGTTCCTGAGGGAAGAATGACAGGTATTGAACTACATAAATTGAACTCTACACAATGTGCTGGCTAGTATTCAGTGTGAAGTAGTTCATGTGCAAGAAGGAAAAATCCCTGAAAGATTAAACTTGGAAAGGGATAAGGTATGAACTAACAGCTGAGAGATGCACTCAGAAAAACACAAATCAGGAGAACAGGGCAGCCAGCTGACTCACCCTTAGACAGGCCTATCAGCATTCACCATGTAGGAAGTCAATATTGATGATATTAAATCATTTGAAAACTGATGCTTCTTTATTCAGAATTCAGTAGGTTAATGACACCTTTCATAAAATACCATTTTTAAAAATCAAAACATTTATAGCTGTATGCTTTGGTGAAAAATAAATTAACTTTTCATTAAAATATTTTTGGAAAAGTGTTTCTTTCAGCAGTATACATCACCACTTTCTCAGTAGTTTTCACAATGTATACCAGTCAGGGACAAGCTGGCTAGAAGAGCAGTCTAAAATGACAGGGTTTGGAACACATTGTTGGTACCCTAAGCCTCCACTCTCATAGAAGGTAGAATTATCTATTGTCACTCACAGGAATTAACCATTGTTAGGAATTTGTCAGAAAAGCATGTGATTCTGTAAGTATGGCACTCAACAGGGAGGGAGAGGACCCAGATAATTCTTAACATTCTATCATTTGATGGCAAAACTGCATTAAATTCAGTGAGATCCATGCAGTGCCCTGCATTATGATTTCAGCTCTGCAACTCTCCTTTATGACAGTGGGTTAATTCCATTGTTTTTTAATGCCTCTCAGACTTCCAGTTTGCTTCTTTCACCTGTTGGTACTGTGAACTCAAGAGGGCTAAGGCTGTTTCCTGTAATGAATTTAACAGTTTTTGTCATATGTAATTTAAAATGATTGTTCTAAAAATTGCTACAATGTACATAGAATCGACTATATATCACTCCTTGATAACAAATTTTTCTAAATTTTTCCAGTTTCTAGTGTTAATGGAGCTTGCTTACATGCCCTTCATATTTTCACCACACACCATACTCCTTACATGTTTTTTGGCGTCTTGTTTTGTCTGGAAAAAAAAAATTTATCACTGGCATGAACACTAGGTGAATGTTTGCATTGGCAGCAATGGACATCACTTCCTAAGAAGGTTTCTATTAGAAGAAAATAATTTTTCATAAGTTTAATCCTTCTAATGTGCTGTCAATTTGCTGCAGCACACACAGTCTGTAGTATAGTACTAGAGTGAGCTTCCAGGACCCATCCAAAAAAGGAAGATTCCCAAAAGATTAATGATTTAAAATCATTTTTTTAATCACAGAACTTGAAACCTGACATTTCAAAGAAGCTTTCATGTTCCATGTTTCATGCTTTCTCTATGCTCCTGGAGAACACATTTTTCTAATTGAAGACTATTGTGAAACCTGATGAAAATCAGAGAATTTTTCCTTTGAAATAGAAAAGAAAAAGTATGTGCTAGCGTGCACAGGAGAAGATAGGAGATGAGAATAAGGTTGCACTAATATTTAGGTGGTGGTGGTACTTCTAAAATATCAACAAGTTAGACTCAGGTTAATCACAAACATTTTCAGTTGTAAAGTTGGAAGAAAGCATCACTTCAACCCCAACAGTGTCATTTTCAATCCAAACCAAAATTTTGTGGTTAAATTTGAGAGATGATAATTGCTTTCTCCATTTAAAAATAAAATTAAGGGATACTCTAAAGTTTAAATGAATTGCATTCTGAAAAATGGAAAGTTCATTTTAAGGAAATTAGAAAAAACATCTATTTTTTAAAAGAAACACAGGAGTGCATCTTCACAAATGAGTAGAGAGATGAATCTGATGCAAATTCTTTTTTTCAGAACACTAATCTGCTTGTTATTCAGTTGAAACACTTTGTCAAACTCTGAAGCCACTTAAGCATGGGTAGTCCCTAAAAGAGCTGACAATACCAACCTGTGAGTTTCAGTCACAGTTATGAAACTCACATGCAAGACTTCAGTAGGGAGAATCAGACTTTGGTCTTTCACTCTCTTGTGGGTGGCCTTCACACATTTTGTGCCAGTAGGAACTCCCATCTGATGGGCATTCTGAGCCGTGCCAGAAGTTAAGGGGAGTAGCAACAGCTGCAGTGGTTTTCTGTGTCAAGTTATTTCTGTTGTAACTAATTTATATCCTTTAAAGGATCTGCATATCTAGACATAAATCAATATTTGAAAAGAGGGCAACTTTCTACTATATCTTTTATAAGATTCATTTTGTCACAGCCCAGTGATAATTTTTATTAATTGTGCCTTCATTTATTCAAATTCATAATACTTTATCTACTTTAGTAATTTATTTATTTATTTTAGTTACTTCACCTTACTTATTTCTGCCATGCATCTCATTCATACCTGATGTCACAAGCTGGAGTAGGATAAATTAATCCTAGTTAATACTTGTGAGAAGCTTTGAGATCCTCAGATAACAAAACATTTGTATGTTTTTCGTAATATATTTGCCCCAAAACACTAGAGTTTATGTCACATACCAACACCAGAAAATATTTAATTAATGCCTGGTCTGCAAAGGGATATCACTCTTTGTCTGAGTCAGAAAATGGCAACCATTCTTAAGCAGAAATGGAAATTAGGACATCATAAATTTATTTGTTGCTCAAGTTACTCTCAGATTCAGAATAAGACTATTCATGAAATAGTCCTACTTGGCCAGATTAAATTCTGAACTGATGAATTAGTAAATGCTTTGACACAGAAACAATCAAAAGTTCCTATGGCATTCCTATGACTACTTTGTGTGAATGCCAAAAAATGTAGGCATTCCAGTTCTGAGCAATTAGAAGTTGTCTAGGAAGTATCAAATCTAAACTATGGATACAACTGACACTACAGTAAATCTTAGCTGGAACTGCACTAGAAATGGTGGGAAATTATCTGAAGCCTAGTCTACCAAGTCTCATCTACAAACTGAACTGCTGGTGAACATGTTTACTTCTCTAAAGGAAGCTTGGCAATGCAGCCCCTTTCACAGTTCATAAAGTCTTTTGAACTGGATGAAGCGACATGTACAAGAAATGTCCAAGCAAAATAGAAACAGGTTGCCTAAGCTAAGTCAGAGCTAAGTCAAAAGCCACACAGCTAAACACTGTTACTGAAACCCCAACTCAGTATTCCTTTGCCTGTACCATCCAATCCTGATCCTGTAACAGCAAGGGGCTACACAACACAATACCATGTGCCACCTCCATTCTTCTTGAAGCAAACAAAACAGAATCACCTACAGAGATGTTCTGTGGGTTTTGGTCACAGAAAATATTTTTCTTTTATATGTCTTAGAATACTGAATAGAAAAACACAATGGTGCTCAGTCTTTCTGGTGCCTACTTGGTTTGCCATGATGTGGTCTCTTTATCTTTAAAATTGTACACAGAAATCCAGTTTTAATAAATTTTTATCATGGGAAGGAAACACATCCATATATAGTGATCAGCCAAGGTAATTAGAAAACACTTGATACGGAATTGTGTTTAACATCCCATGTTGAACCACTTTAACTTCCCTTTAGTTTTGTCCTCACTAACACTAATAAGCCCAGTTTCCAATTACCTTTGTGTTAAACATGCTTCATGTCTCTACAGAATGTGTCTAAAATGGATCTATCTGTCAACATGGAGAAACACAGACCTGTCTTCATGCAACTTGTGTTTTCCTGGGCTGGCACAAATTTGTCTCGGGATAGGCGAGTCAACACTGCTTTGCTGTTAAGGTAAGTTTTTTTAATTATTTCTCTATTTTCCAGAATCACAGAATTATGTTTGACAGATAGACTAAAATCTTAGCTATGCTGACTTTATCCATGCTTTCTTGTTACACTATCCTCTGCTAAGGTCCAGTATCTGGAGGCTAAATAACATAGCTAAAGCTATACCATACACCAGCCATAGAACTGAGACTAACATCCATGCCAGCCCCCTGAATCCCCACACCAATGCACAAAGCATGGACAATGCCACTTCCAAATTCATTAACAAGAACATAGCTGTGTTGCAGACACATAATGAATATGTGGAAAGGTCTTTTGTTCTATTATGATCTGGGGTCCAGCTGTGGGGGCAGAGATTTAAAACAGTACAATAGCTGTAGGGTTTGCAACTTGTTTCCCTTGTTTCCAAGATCTTTATAACATCCCACATTCTGAGCAGTGGCATGTGACAAACAGGACAGTAAACTAAAGACTATGTGTCATGTTTCTAGTGCAGACTGCTATATAGTTTCCTCTGCCCTCCTTGGATCCTCTTTAAAAGAAAAGGCATAAAGCAGGGAAGTGTCCTTTTCCTTTATGAAGCTGTCTGCCTTGATGCCTTTGTTAGATACTTAAAGGACTGAGATCATTAAAAAAAAAAACAACCACCCCACATGAATTCCATCAGTAACAGGAACCAAAGTTATGTGTGTTACATCATGAAGATATTTTTCTTAGATGAGACAAACTGGAGGGACAAGGTAGCTTACTGCCTGGATAATATTCTTTATTTGCTAGAGACATGTAGTTTTGACAGCTGCAGAAGTTAAAAAGGCATTACCATTAATTATCAGGTATTAAACAAGATTATACTTGTAAAATAATACCAGCAAAGTTGAGGGTGAACAAAGAAGTTAGATGCTTTCTCTGTTTATTTTAAAGGACCCAAGATAAGTGGGTGGTCCAGTGTTGGAAAGACTATAGCAAGATTCAATTCAATCATTCAATTAAATTTCAAACCTTGAAAATTCAGAGGTGGGTGAATTTCACTGATAAGTGAAATGAACATGTGAGCAGAAATGAACATAGGTAGAGATGCAAGTCTTTGCAACACTGAGTAGAATACACAGTACAACTGACTTTTCAGAATTCACAAGAACTACAGGAGGTATGAACAAAGCCAAACTTCAGATTAAATTAGTTGACTCATATTCTCAGACTCTCTATAGCCAATTGAAGAATAAAGCTCCTGCAGAGAGAAACTGATTACTTAGGTTAGAGCATAAAATGAAACAATATCCTTCATCTACAAGCTGTTCAGAAGAACAGATTACAATTTTATTACTCTGGCACCCAGAAACTCATGGTGTATTTGATGATAAATAGAAACTACTGCCTCTCTCTGGAGTTTGGAATCTCAGTAAGCAAAGAAAAGATTCATTGCTTGGAGAACAGAAGGATGAAGTGGTTATATTACATCCCTAAAGTTATACATTAAGTATATGACAGAACTTAATATAGTCTTACATCCTCATCTGGTCTGGATGCAGCACACCACAAACAAGGAAAAGACTGGCCAGCCCTTCTCCTGAAAGTGCGTTCACTCCTGTCTTCATACGATGTGTTTTTCCAAGGTGTGAAGAAGCATCTGCTCTCAATTAAACTGAACTCTTTCATTTTTTCCAATTAGTTCGAGGAATAGAAATAATCACTTCATCTTTAGTTCGTTTTGTTTGCACCAGCCTGCACAGCCTCAGTGTCTCAGAGTTTTTAACAACTTCTGAACTTCATGAAGACAATCATAGTGCTCTATATCTCTCATTCACTTGAGGAAAGGACATAGGAAACTGGAATTTCACACTTTGAATATTCACCTGCTTCCCAGAGCTTAGATTTGTTGGCAGAATGGACTGAAATATGAACCCCAGGGCAGGCTTTCTTCCTTGACTTAGCTATGTTCTGTCTTGCCAGACTTTATCATCCAAACTTCAATTGCTCCTGTCTTAGAGACACTAACAACACCAACATGAAGATATTGTCTGTGTTTTAAGGAGAGCATGGAATAAACACACTCAACTGAAATCTACCTTGCAGAGACAAATGATACTCTTATCTCAATGTTTTTTAAGCATCAACACTTTTGAAGTTAGGATTCTGCTCAGGGCCTACAAACCACCTTTTGCTACCAAGGAATGACTATTCCATCCTAAATTGGTGTGTCTCCACCATAACCATCAACAAGTAGTTATTTGAGTCTGTTCTATGAACAGGAAAAGCCATAATTCTGTAAAATCACAGAATTTATGACTCAAGCTGATGACTTTCTACAGCTCTGTGAAACTTCAAGCAGGATGCTTAGCCCTTTCTGCCTTTCAAATTCACCACTCTCACGGTTACAACAGCCTGCAAGTCATATTTGGACTTGAATCAAGCAGAATTGATCAGACTTCTTTCAGAGAGGAAAGTCTTTCAGTGTTCTGTCACCATGTGGTACCAGATATTCTGTCTTTAGCACAATCATCCCAGGAAGTGGGAAGGAGGTTCAAGATGAACTGTTGTTAACTTTGCTGAAATTCCCAGACATGTACTGCTGAACTAACTGTGCAGATATGATTGGTACTGTAGCAGTGTGTAAGGGCCGCAGGGGCTCGCCTGTGCTAGGTACTGTATTTCTGTTTCCGCCTCCTGTCTTGCCAACTCTGTCTTGCCAGCTCCCCATGCCAACTCTGAAATATGTGAGGCACTGAACCAGCCTTTTAAAATGTCATCATGTACACTCAGGCCAAGATGATTGATGGGTGATGTCTCCAGCTGGGAAAGAGCCTTATCAGAAAGTCACAAGGAGAACTGAGCCCTCAACATTTACTTCCAAAGCGGAACTGGCAACTCTCCTGCTGTCTGCCAGTTCCACTCAGCACTCCACAACTATTTCCGACATTTTTTACAGGAAGCAGCTTTGATGACTGATGGGAACTACCTTCCCCATCTGGAAAGGCAGCTTCAGGGACCTGAAGCCTCTGGGAAATATGCTTCAAGACTTACCTTTAGCTCCTCGGCAGCACAATTGTTTCTGATAATGTGCTACAACCTCCACTAGTCACTAGTGATACAGTCCTGCTCCTATACACTGCATTTCCAGCACCGCTTTCCTTTCACTTGGACTTTAACTTCAGAAAAGAATATTATGTTCAAAGGGAGTCTGAAATCTCCTCCTGAAAAGTAGTTCTTTGTGGTAGGCCCCTTTATCCACAAGAAAATGTTTTGACTTCAGAGGGACAAACCATGACTGTGGGTTCAGCACAACAGAGTGTTAAAGAGGATGATAAAGTTCCCAGCTCATCCCACTTGGCTTGCTTGGAAAACTGATGAATATACTGAGCAGTTTCTAACCTAAGAACACAAGCAAATCATTGATAAAGCATACCTAGATCTCAGCTTTAACCAGCATTTTCTTCTAGGCTCAAACACCTTGAAGTCATGTGGATACACTTGGCTTAAAACAATTTACAACCTTGAACTTCATCTCAGCTAAACACATTCTCCCTAAATGGATTCCAATATTATAAAATGATTGAGAGGAAAAAAATATAAGTTCACAGTAATCTGCAGATTCTACAAGCATTTTCTCTCTAATGTAGTTTTTTTAGTGATCAGGTTTTGACCAGCAACAATTTAAAGGATTTTTTCCCCTTTGGGTATTTTACTTACTTTGCTGAAAATCCAATTAGAAAAATACATATATTTATAAATATAAAAATACCTATAAAACTAAATTGGACATCAAAGTTTTCCAGAAAAGAGACATTCCTCCTCAACTATTTTGAGGTTTGTTACAATTTTTGGTTTATGACTCTTCACTTAAATTCTTTTCTAATCAAACCAGCATTTTTCATGAATACTCTAAATGGGATGTAAAGTCAGATTTTATTATAAGAATTTAATGAAGGAACATTGAGCAGCTCTACCATTTTTACTTCTAAATAAAATTTTCAGGGCACATTAATAACAGGCATGAGAGGAACACTAACAATGAAGATAAACTGCTAATACACAAATAAGAAGTGATGCTGAAGAATGATGAAACAAGCTTATTAAGTAGTGAATTACAGCTTGCTTCTCTAACCAGATGTTGGGTATGTCCAGACAAATAGATGCAGGCAGTTGGGATTTTCACTCTACCATACTCCACACAAGCCAGGCAGCAGCCAGCTCTCCAAAAGCCATGTAACCATATGAACATGGCATTGAGCCTGAGCTAATATATCTTGCTTTTCAGCACCAGCATATGGCTTCTGAATTGGATTTCTCCTGTTTGGTGGGCTCAAAAAAATGGGTAAAGCAGATGCACACCTGCCTTCATTCAGCCAAAAAAGCATCTCCTCAGATGAATCATTCCCATGTAGTTTCCAAGTGGGCTATGATGCCCTATGATGAAATATAATTTGATGAGAAGAAAAACAAGAAAAAATAGTATTTCAATGCAAAATTCAGTTTTGCCAAACAACATTGATTCCCACTAAAGTGCTTCATTCTCTTTATGTTCTTAAATGTATACTGTCAAAACAACAACCCGCATATATTAGTTTTCTGGAATGACACTGGATGACAAAGTACCTCATGGAAAAATTCTGAGCAGCTCTAAATTTAGCCCATGAGGTGAATTCCCATGGTAAAAAACTAGTATACTGCTGGTCTGTAACTTTTTGGTGAAATGTTTTTCTGTTAAAAATACATTAATGTCTTGGAAACAAAATTTATTTATTTCAAGAGAAGTTTATCTATGTTCTTAGATCTTGAATTTACTTCCTGGCCAAAACCACGCTTGTCTGAGTGAGTGTCTGAGTGAATAAGTGACTTGATCAACAAAAAACTATGTCTCATGACACAGGAGAAGCCAAGACATGCAGCATGGCATGGCTAAAAAGATTCCCACTATGATTGATTTTTAACAGCTCCTTATGAGCTGAGAGTGAAAGAAACACAACATTAAATCAAGTTAACACAAAACCCTATACTATCATAAATAAGAATATATGATTAAATGAGTTTCCAGTTAATCTCCTAGGGAGGAATACATAAACAGTTAACTGGATTATCTTCCTTGAGGATTTAGACTTCTAAAAAAGGGTCTTAAGAAGGCAAAGGTAAGAATGATAGAGAAAAAATAACTACAAGGTGTTCAGAGCAAGTATGAAAATACCAAAATTAAAAAGATCAAATTCGTTTTTTTTCAAAGTTTAGGTGTAGAGATGCCATACAGTGATAGCGTAAAACGGGGTGGGGGGAAGTACTGTGCAGAAAATTATAGTAATAAAGCACAGGAGGTACAGAATCAGCATGAAAATGATTTCATGAATCCACGTGAAATGCTGTTTTCACTCAAATCTGCCTTGCCAGCACTGTGTCTAACTCAAAGACAGATTTCAGGAATTCATCTGCTACTCTGTTTTCATCTACTTTCTTGAATTCTTAAGGAGTTTCATATCCATTCTTCTGATCTTCCTTAACCCTTAAGAGGTAAATAGGCATTATTATCCCTATTTTATAGATAGCAGACTCATACACAAAAGCCATGAATGAGTCATCCAAGATCACACAGCACTTCAGAGAAAAGTCTAGAACACCATCCAGGAGGCCTGAGTGAGCATTCTCTTCTCACCACTTGACCAAATCTCTTCCTATTGTAGGAACTGAAAGGATGGAAGCCAATTAGCCACCTGTTTCATTGTTTGGCATTTTCAAGACATCTGATGTGTGCTAAGTGAAGCAATGGGCTTCACACATATAGGACCTCCTGCTACTCAAGAAGGTTGAAGTTTCACACATGACCAGGACCTTTCACTGTGTAAAACATAAATTGTACACATTCCAGACTTCTGTTTCTATTAAACAAATGTTTTGACTGGGAGCACTGATTCCATTTTACCTCTGTTGTTTCTGATTTCCTATTGCTGTTTCCTTTCTTTCCACTCCTCTTCCTCTTCCAACACTAGTGCCAACACACTGGCCACACACACACACACGTCATGGTTGTTAGTAGCCAGCTGGCAGGTGGTGGATATTTTTCTTGCAGCATATGTATGTGTGGATGACTGCTCTTGCTGTGTGACTAACTTGGTTGCTGGCAGTGATTTTGGCTGGGGTATACTCTCTGGCATTATTTTAGTTCCAGACATTTGATGGGTTGACTCTCCTGTTTTGTTCTCCCAGACAGTATTTTTCAGTATTCCCTTTTTTCCAGCCTGAGACAGTCATGGCTGTGTGGATGCCTTTTAATGGTGTTTGCACAGCTCCAGGCCTTTCTGTCATTTTACACAGCTGTGAAGGGAGCCGTGGTGTGTAGGTGTCTATGTGTGTATTCATCCGATGCTGTTCACGGTCATGTGGCTCCCATTTTGAGTATGTGAATTTGTTTCTGATGTGCACGTGTATGCACAGCCCTATGCCCTCCTGATTTGGAATACATCTGGGCCTATGTGCACGTCCTTCCTTCCATGTGCCCATTTGTCCAGTCTGTGTATACCTGAATTTCATAATGTGAATGGATACGTGTCCTTAGCACATGCAGAAAAATAATTTCAAAAGTATTATTAAAGTAGCAAGTCAAACAGCAGATGTGTGAAAATACTATAATTCAGTTTGCCTGCTCATCCTGAATTCTAGCCTGTATAAAAGTATCTGCTGAGATAATAAAAATCACATCTATAGTTTTCTAATTCAATGCTCAAAGCAGAGCTTTAGCTTTAGGAAGACTTTGTAGGAAATGTATACAAATTATCCAAATTTTTTTGCAATAACTGCCTCACTTATTGCAAAAAATAAAAGAAAAAAAAAAGAATGAGGCAGATGATTACAATTTGAATGTACTCTGAATCCTTGACCCAGCACCTTATCCTTCCAGACTTCCCCTTGCAGTCTCTCACCTTGACTAATCCTTTGTTTTGATTTCATACTCGTTCTCCAGCCATTTCCAGTTTTCACTAGCTTTACATCTCTTCTCTGGCCACAGAGAAATGTCGGTGTAGACACCAGAACTGTAAATGCAAGTTCCTTCTGCATTTGGCATTCTTCACTTACATGCTCACAATATCTTTCCCCCAAATATTTAAACAATTTCCAACACATATAACTTCTACCTTAATTGTTAATGTGCAAAACATGATTACAATGTGCAATGTTTGGTGATGAAAACAATACACAACTGTCAAGAACATAAGCATAAAAATAGATTTCTACCATTCATACTATAAACAGTTGAAAATTCCTGTAGTACATGAAAAGACAGACAGAATTTCTTTTTTTAGAAGCTCTTAAGAATAATTACTCAAAGAAGTATGTGAAAAGCAATAGTCTAACTATATGGTGATATATTCAAACAATAATGAATTTTTATGAAGCAATAGAGGACATATAACATCAAGATATATTACTGAAACATTTTTTTACAAAATTAAGTTATTATTTTCCAAACCTTAAATTCTTTAATTCTTGCTGGCAACATATTTTCCATGAATAATGAAAATTATATGTGCTGCTGGTAAATGGTGACATCAATCAACAAGTAAGGATTATGGATGCACAGTGTGAACTATCTGATGAGAAATGGACCAAAAAAAAAAAAAAAAAGGAATCCTGAAGAGACTACTACAGTTTTGCCTTGCAAACATAATGAAAAGGCAGGAAACCACAATATGTAAGAGCAGAGTAGCCCATGAATCTTACCTACAAAAGCAAAATCAAAGGCCAAAGTAAGAAAAAACAAAGTCATCAGCTCATCACATACACACAGCTGAGTGATGACATCCAATGTTGTCAAGGACTTTAAGTACATATTCCAACCAGTATTTGTTGAGAAAAAAATTAAAATAGTCCTGAAGAGTCTTAAAGTAGTGGGTAAGTGCCATGACATTTCTTTAATGAATACACTTCCATGGGTTAGCTTGAGGGTTCAGCACTATTTGAAAGAGGAACATAACAAATCAATGTTGGTTTTGAATATGCCAGATCTAGAGTTAGTGCTTTGAGTACTCACTTGTAGTCACCTGATAATAACAAGTCTTTTCCAGATTGTTCCACTCATCAGTCTCAGAGAAGAAATGTGGAAGTATGCAATGCATTAAAGCACAAGACAATTTATAACCAGACAGTAGAATTACACTGGCAAGAAACTTCCAGTGCTAAGTACATGGTTCAATGGAGAAAGTGTTACTGGCTAAGCTGCACCAGTAACATTTAAAGAAACATTTAGGCTATTCTGCTAGGGTTTTTCAAAAGGGAAATCACTTATGTTTACTCTGGAACATTTTTTAGAAACTCTTCCTGCTCATAAACTACTATTAAAGCATACAAGTTTTTCTACGACATAGGCATTTTTCTTTAGCCTTGAAAGTATACTGGAAATATAATTGTTCAGAATGTAATATAATGTTGTTTTCATTACTATTAACAACAGATTTCAGTTTTTACTGAAAATATGTTATTACAATTCATGCTGCACTAATTATGTCCCAGTTGCTTAAAAACACTAATTTTCAGAAATGTGGCTGATCACCCCAATCATAAACACTATCCATTTAAAATTCAAAGCTGATTGCATATAATGTAACTATTTGCAACTAGCTTCTTGATTTATGAATATTCTTTTTAATGTCTCAGCTGATAAAAATCCTGACAAAAGACAAACACAAAAAAAACATTGGTTATGCCTTAATAAAGTCTGAATTTTAATACTCTAACAATATTTTTGGAATTTCCAACATTATCTGTTGGCTGTAATAGTGATGCATAAGTGCACTACAAAGATTAGGTAACTCATATTTCTAAATTTATGATCTTAATATTATTTTTTTTTTATTTTCTCCATAAAGAAAAAGCCCTTGTCTTCAGTTTGGTACAGAAATACAAATTTGGAATATCTCCAAATTTAAATGCATTGTGCAGGGAAATTTTAACATATATATGTATATTTTTTCAATTCTTTTACTTCAACCAGCTGGCCAAAAAAGGAATTCAAAAGTAACAAAACCCATCATTGTTCTATTTTTTTTCATGTCTGTTTAAAATTTCAACAGAATTTCTTAGAAAACCTATTTTAGATGGATAGAGTTAGAATTTTAAGTCCACAGAACACACCTAACCACATAAATTGCTCTTATTCAGATATTCCTAGCATATCACCTGGTGTTTTATAGCCATACCCCCTAATGCCAAGTACTGAGTTTCAGTATAAACTTGAAAATGTATAAAATACTCACAATAGTTTGAAAGTTAAATAGCAAATGTTACAAATAAAATTAATTATATCTTGAAATTAAAAACCCAGCTTTGTATTACTCTCTATTTGAGTAGCTCTAAGAAAACAAGACACTAAAAAACACCTTGTGATCTAAGCTAACTGAAATTGTCAACAAACTTCACGCAAATTATGTTGAAATGCATCTTTTTGCAGAGCAAAGTATAGGTAGAGAACAGAAGGACATGTGTAGTATATATTACAGACTACATACATATGCTGAAGATAGAAAAAATAATTTAGAAAAATCTATAAAACTTATTGCACAGGGTACAATATTTCACATAGAATATTTTTAGAAGAATGGTAAAAAGTTGAAACAACACACTGGATAAAAAGATACTTTGTCCCAAGGGCAAGTACTGTAGTGATCAATTACATCTTGAATTGTGGAAACAAAATTAACTAAGTTGATGGAAAGCACCACATTGCAATAAAATATATTATATACAGATGAACAGGAATTGAGAATGCTATTTATTTGAAACAGCAGGTATAACATACTGTACCTCTATACTACTGACAGAATATTTATAAATGGGCTACCCATATTTTGCAACATGACTGCACGTTGATTTATGGAGCCAAAATAAATGATATGCTTAGCCAATAAAAATTCCTTGCAAAGGCAGCTTTTTCCATTTCATTTTAAAGTGAATATGAAAAGAAAGACATACAGAGACTTTTTTTTTAACAAACACTGCTTTGCAAAATACATGATACAGGTATGAATGTATGTTTGTACATGTGTACAAGAGTATTTTCTGTACTGAATCTCTTTTTGAAACAGAGAAGATGAGAAATCACTTTGTATATAAGCAGACAGTACAAAGAGTACTTCCTATCGGAGGGGTGGAAATACTCAATGAAAATAATTCACTGTTTTGCTTTACAAGTGAATGAAATACCATCAGTAATGCTGTGTGCTAACACAGCAATTCAGTGTTGGTGTGTTAATGGAGTGCACAAGCTGTACAAGCTATGCATATGCAGGTTGCATGGCATGGGAGAGTGGACTGCAAGCAGCTGATGGATGTAACACGCATCCATCCTGTTCTGCGTTACATGTCACGGGAAGATGGCTATACCTGACACATTGATGGTAAGGACATCGTTAGCATGGCAGTTTCATCATGTTCAGCTTCAATTTCACTTTCAGTGTTGCCATGCAGCCAGTGAAGGTGGAATGGTCACTAGCACTAAACTAAGTTTAGGCAGCTGTAATTTCCCATCCATAGGGATATTCACAGTATCCAGTTTCAGTCATCGAACTTAGTTATCTGTGAATCCATCTCACATAATGCTGGACATGCAAAAGCCAGATGCCTCATCCTTCCAGTTATCTGTAGCTTTAATCTGTGGGGGTCACCAGCAGTTGCATCCAGATTCCACAGAGAGCAGTCTTACTAAATGAATTCCTTGACATGCACAGTGTAACAATAAGAGGAATGAATGCTTACTCACATTAGTCCTTTGTTGTTAAACATATGAAGTAAACTGCACCAATTTAATTGGCATAAGAGTAAATTATTGCATGTAAAATTCTATACCAGTTATAGGAAAGAAAAAGATAAAAAATTTTCATGCTAAAAATAAGTAGAAGCAGCTCAACAAAAAACTTTACCCAGATCTAACTGAAGTCTCCATGCAGATTCTGATGGAAAAGTTGAAAACAATATATAGCGAAAAAGTTGGAGTGAATATATGGTATAAAAGTTGGAAAGAAATTTGGAGAACTAGATCTCAACAGAACTTCAAATCTCTTCACTCAAATAATTCAGGTATCTTAAACAAAAAACTTTTGAAGGAGAGTTGGAGGCTCATCAAAAATGCCACTGTTAGCAGAACGACCCTTCCAAGCTATTCACTCTCAGCTGAGGTGACCAATTTCAACAGGTCTGTAACATCAGTACCATAACGTTTCTTCTGCTTTACTTCTGACATCATAGAATAAACATTTTCTCAACCCTTACAGATAAATTAAATTATTATTCTAAGCATTCTAAGCAGTTTCTCTGCCTGCATTGCACCAGTATCATATTGTATCATCCCTTTCATCATTCAATCCCATGGCATTCTCTACCTCACTTCTTCCTACCTCCCCTTATCCCAGCTCCCATTGCTCTTTTCTCTGAAAAACGAAAGGCTTCTTTCTCCTCCTTCCCACCAAGCAGGGACACCTTCCTTTGAGAAACCTGCTGCATAACTGGTCCTTTTCTCTTCTGCCTAGAGTGGAAGCTTTTAAAATCTTTTAGCTGGCATCCTTGTCACTTGTGATTTGAAAGGTCAACTACCATTCTAGAGCCTTAAAAAGATAACATGTTCTGTCATGTAACTGTCATAACACTAGAAGGATTCTCTGTACTCATTGTACTGTTGAACCACTTTTCACTGCAATAAAGCAGGGATTATTTAACAGTCATCTGAAATACATATCCAGTGATATTTATTCTAACTCCTGCTGTAAGAGTTCCTGCAACTTTGGGTCATGAAGAAGAATCACTGAACTTACCAGCTCCCTTCAGAATGGTTTTCTAGAATCCTTATTTCTTCTCTGTGACTAAGGAGAAAAGAATGAGTGGAGTTTATTTGGCAATGATAAAAAAAAACCCATGATGGACTTGTGTTCTCTGAATCATGAGTGTGAGTGATATTAAATGCAGACTGTTAGCAGGAAGATGAATGTAGTAACAAAACATCTTCAGGGACAAGGGACCACTGACAAGCACTGGAATGCCTTGTGGTAAATACATCCCTTCTGAATGCATCATCATCAGAGGATTTATTCCAGGTCTGGGTCATGTTGCCATAACCCTGCAGTGGCTTTCAAGAACTTATAAAACATATGAGCAAATTAAGTGAAGGCAGTAAATAATAATAAAATACTTTCCTTTTCCAAAGCTCTTTGATCCTAAAGCTCACAAGGAACCTAATTATATCATATTTATTATATAATGATACATGAAACAATTTTGATTAGTGCCTAGTAAGATTTTCTAAAATTCCTAATATATATATATATACCACTTTCTTCTGAAAATGCAGGAAGGTACAGAAACATCTGCATCTTTAGTTATCTAAATACCTTTTTAAAATACAAGTACATAGATGCTCCACTAAATATAAGTTGCCTTATAGGTTTCAATTTAATAGAAATAAAAGGCATTTAAAATTCCCACATGAGATTTTAACTGAATTACCATACTTATGAGCTTTTTTTCATGCAGAAAGAGATCCAAACAAAGATCATTACAGAGCACTCTATCTTACATCCACAAACATGAAAAAGTCAGTGCTGCCCCTCATCTACCCTAAGGAACTGCTTTCTATATTCTTTATCATATTTCCCATTGTCCTTGCAGTACTTGCTGAAATACATGAGTATTTCAGACATTGTTGAAGTCCCTGTCAGCTGTGGATAGTGCAGTGTCCTTCCATGTTCTCTGCAACACTGCCATCCTTGGGAGTACTGCTCATCTCAATTTCACAACAGTTGGTGATTTAGTGATTTATAGATCTCATGGCCTGCAGATAGAGCAAATTTTGCTGTCACACTAAGCTTCCTTTGGACTGCAGCCTAGATCTACCTTCATGTTCTTACAATTGAATATGCCAACACTGCCTTTTAAAACTAATATATAGATCTTCATTCTCTCAAACTTTCAGTGTCGGCAACTATTCACATTAGCTTTTTTACTGTATTCTTTTCTTTACTGCTTCTTTACTGAAACTCTTCACCCTACTCTTTAATCCAGTGCTCATTAGTTTCTACAACAGTGTAATTCAAAACACATTTTCTAATGATCTCTCATCTGCAGTATTTATACCATCTTCTTTTCCTGGAGAAGTCAACCCAGAGGTGTCAATTCCAGTCCAGCCACTGTGCTGGAAGCTTTGAAGCTGCATAAAACATGTCTCAAATCAAAACTTTGTTTAACTAGAAAGAGGCCGAGATGATTAAAGTAGATAAGAAAGATGTATTAAGATAGTCTTTGTTATTTAATATTTCCTAGGGGCCCATGCTGCAGAAAACAAGGACTTGCTACTGATTGTGGAAACGAGCCATGGCAAATTTTTAACGTGCTTTGTTATACTTTAATAGTAAAACCCATTAAACTATAAAAATGTAACAATGCTTATAAAAACTTGACACTCCTCACTAAAGACATGGATGCTGGAAGCTGCCTCTGCTCCAGAGCAACCCTGCTGAGCCACTTTACTAGATCTCTGACTCCCAGCTCTGGGACACTGTGGCACCATGGCTGCTTTCAGCTCCTATGGAAGGAGCCTGACCCACCAAAAACACAAAGTAGAAGCTTAGAGCTTTGTTTGACTACAAACTTTTATTGCCTGCTGCAGCCCTTTTCAATTTCAGAATACATTCTTCATTGCTCTACATCTGTCTCACTGAGCAGAACCACGGAGGTTAGACCTTGGTGAAGCCAGAAGCCTACTGCAGTCTTTGCCCATCTTGATGCTTTATTAGCTAATGCCTGCTTCTCTAGGAGGGCTCTGGGAGACACTAGAATGTTCATAATAAGGTCCAGAATATATCTTCTAACCTATGCAGGTTGTGCTGTATCACCTTAGGATCAGAATGGTGTACTGAGCAACAAAGTTCAGATATGTCTTCCATTTGTCTTTAAAATATTTTAAAATATTAATAAAGAAATTGAATTATTTTTCTGGGTATAGAACTTTCTTATTTGTTCAAAGTTTCTATATAAAACAAACAGAGAGAAAAACCAACAAGTAACTACATGTGATCTTTTATTTTCATAAAAGAGGCTGTACCACACCTTGAAAATGCACCTAGCGAAAGCTGATGAGGGCTTCAGTACCCCTTTGTTAAGCAGAGAGTTCTTTCTACTGTTTGAAATGGCACTGAAGGAAACTCCGTCTCCTGAAATCCCCTGAAGGTGATGTGCTGCCAAACAACTGCAGCTAATAGCCTATTTAAGTGATTTGGAACTAGCCAGATAAATCTGACATCTGTCTGATAGGAAGGTGTGAGGAAAGGGTCCATAAGACCGTCACTAACAATCAGAAATTACTTATATAATATTTTAAACAAGATATTTAATTTACTTTAGAACTGTTTATAAATTTAGTAGTTTTGAGACTCCTTCTTTTCATGCAAATAATTTGTTCTTCAGAATCCTACAAAAGCTCATGATGAAAGAACCAGACAAATATCTGAAATCAGGGTTAACATGTTATTTGATCAACAGAGCTTCTGACATCTTTCTTAAAGTAACATGGTCATAACTCTGCACCAGGAGAAACAGATCTCACTGAAAGTCTGGAATTCACAAAATACTTAATGTGATTCTGTTGGGCACAATCACACCATACAAGAAGTGTCTATAATTTCTACTGCTACCATCTCATTACAGTAAGAAATGCTGAAATGGAAATTTACTTTGCAAATTCACTTCTTTGCAAACATCTTTGTCAAGGTTCACTACCCAGGCTGGTAATATATCACCCTTTCGTTTTATAAACCCAAGGCTGGATAAGACTAATTTTTTCCATTTTCAAATGATACAGAAGAAATAGGCAGAACACCAGGTCATCCTACTCCTGTCCCATAGAAGGTTCAATTTTACCTCATACTTCATTACAGAAATTTATCTTTCGTGTTCATGAAAAGCTCTAAGAGCACACGTCTCTTCTATCGCTTCAGGGTCTTTCAGGCAAAAGGTTCCATAAACCTTCTCAGTGACAGGAAATTATCAGATTTGACACAGCTACTCCATGCTGCTCCTGAAACATTGTATTTATGAAATTTCACAGGCATTATGTTCTTATGAATGTAAAAAAAATTTGGAATACAGGACAAAATAAACACTAAAAAAAAAAGCTAATAACACTATTAATGCATGAGGTATTTTCATCCTAGCTTCCCCCCCCCCCAAAAAGCAGTAATTTCAAGTAAAATAACTTGTCCCCTGCATTTCTTGTTTTTGGACATTAGAGATTTAAAAAAATGAAAAACATATAATGGGTTATATGCCTATACATGTTAAGAATTGAGAGGTTATGCCTTTCTGAAAATCATATTGATATGACTGATATCATATTAGCATGAGTTAATAAAGTATTCCGTACCCATCCCCACCAGGAATGCAGTACTGTTAGCTTACAGAAATTTACTGGTGCTGGTATACAAAGTGGAAATAGATATTTGATGTGGAAATCACTAGCATGTAAAGATGTAAAGAAGCATGAATGTACAATGCCACTATGGATGAATAAATGAATTGGCATGTCATTAGATCAGTGCCTTTTTCATCCAATACTGACTCACCCATCACTTAGTGATGGCAGATTTTTAAGTATCTGTTTGTTCTATTTTTTTCCACTGATGTCCTGATAATCTAAAAAAGTTACATAGGAAGAATAACTTTTCAGAGTAGAATTTTATTGAAGTCATATGCAATCATTCTCAGTATTAAAAAAAAAAAATCTAGTGTTAGCATCCTGATTTCTCTGTTCTAATATTTATCGACAAGCTTTTTTCATTTATTTTCTATAAAGCAACTCCAAGTGAGTTTTAAGGAATTTCTGGTATTTCTTCTTTCTGTGGAAAAAATCCCTCTGCATAGAGTTTGGGAGGAAGAGTTGGGCAAGTGTTATTATTTTTTCCTACAGATAGGATCTTAAAGGCATGTTCAACCCAAAACATCCTATGATTCCATGATAGATGGTTTTAGATTCATGTAAGAAATCTGCCAAGAATAGGCTTTATTTTATCTATATCTATATATATCTATAATCAATGGGGATGAAGGGCAATGAAATTTACAACTGAGACTATCTTAGATTAGATGACACAAAATGCCAAGAACTAGTACAATAACTTACTTAGAATAATATTCCTATTTTTCTCCACTCAGATACTTCAAACTGTTCTGTCATCTTCCTAATAGTTTGAGATAGTTGAGTTATATAATGTTAACGAAAAGTTAGTGTGAGATTGATGAACAAAGCATCTTATTTCAAAGCTTAATTTTTCAATTTACAAGGAATGAGAATTTTGGTGGAGTTTCAACTGATGATTTCTGTGGTTGCTAGTCTGGCATGCTCCCTTTCTAAGCAAGCTGAGATCAATCATAGCAAGAATTTAACAACTGACAGGGCCAAATTCATCTTGGGTGCAATTCCAAAGTTAATATAGTGACATTAAATTTTGGTCCACAACTCAATATAACAGAAAAACAGAAAACGTCTCCTTAGTATTCTTTTACAACAAACAAAATATCCATATGGACTGCAACTACACAGCAGTGATCTGTGGAGTCAGTTTCACACAATGTGTGGATTTTGCTTACCATCAAGAATTCTGTCTAAGAAAATTAGAATGAAAACCCCTCTTTAAGCTCTAGCATAACTTCTGTGTTAGTTGTTGGGCTTTTTAAACACACTAAATATAATATGGGATGATAACCAAAGTAACTCTTTCAAAAATGACACCTAACAGTGTAATCCTCAAGTAGTAGTGTTCTGGATTCATCCGCTCATGCACATTTCTTCTGGAGGCTGCAGGACAGAATAGGATTTTCTCAGAAAAAGGAGAGTGGTGCTGGTCTCTCCCCTCAAAAATTCTGAATACAAGAAATGAGAGACTGGTAGATCAAGGAAATATGAAAAAAAAGAGATATATCTGGAAAAATAAATTCTTCTGCATTGTTGAATTACCTGAAGAGGAAGGTAACTGCTTACAAGAGAAACAAGAGAAGAGGCTTCATGAATTCAGAAACAAGGCAGACAGAAAAAATAGCTCTCATTAGACTCACAAATATGGCTGAAAAATTAAAAAAACCCAAAACTTTCAGCCTGCCTATGCTAGTTATCTAATACAAAATACTACCTTTAACCTCAGATCTTGCCTTGATATAAACCATCATGGCCACTCAGAGCAAAACCACAAAAGTATTCTGTACTCCTGTAAAAACAGTTTGATATAAAAAAAAAACAAAAACAACTAAGGGGGCTGTTGGAATCATAGTCAAAATAACATGTGCAGCATTTACTCTTTTGCCTGGAACTATGTGTTTTCTGCAGAAGTTTTTTGTTTTGTTTTTTTTAAAAACACATGCTTGGAAACTCTGGAAGAGGTCAAAACCTCTCAATCGCTTGTCATCTGCCCTGAAGAAGACGTCTTCACATTCCAAACACCTGCCCAGGGAAAGAATACACCAAAAGTATGTGTCTGGCAGTATTTGAAAGGTTGAGGGGAAAAATGACAGCATGGATCTACATAAGTGCAATAGCAAGAGCACACATTCTCATGGGGCTGATGGTGGAGCAAAGACCTTGTAGACAAGTAGAATTGGTAAGAAAATGTTTTGGCATCTCATATAGCCTAGGAAGAGTTTAAAATTCAATATAGATTTAGCATATCTGGGTCAAACACAGATGCTTGGTAAGTTTTTACAAGGAGGAAACTTCACAACATATCTGTCATTTATATTATTAAATTCCTTTTTATTAGTAGAATCCTTTCCATAATAAAACATAATAATTTATAATTGTATATATAGATATCTAATATATATTATATATATTATAGATATATAATATATATTATATATTATATATTATATATTATATATATTATATTATATATATATATGTGAGTGTGTGAGCGTGTGTGTGTATATATATATATATATATATCATTATTATAATAAAACATAATAAAACTAAAGGATTTCTAGGAACTAGGGTTTTCCAGGAGATCATTGCATTCTTCACACTACCTCTGGGCAGGATCAGCTCCATGCAAATATCTGCAGTATCTTCTGTCCCACAGTACCTCATATTTTCCAAACCTAAACCAATATTCACTTACATCTCTGGAAGGAACACCACTGATCTGAGTCAGGCTTTACTACATTCCTAGTTGCTTTTCTTCATTATTGCAACATTGCTCATTATGGGAAGAGCATGTAAATCACTTACTCTTGCAAAGAAACTTTGTGGTTCAAAGAAAAAAGGAGCTGAATTTAAAGCTGTTGGGCATCCAAACCAAACAAATTTGACATAAAAATAACATGTAAACCTTAAATGTTAATGAAAATATAATTTTTGTGAGTTGTCTATTACTTTCAATTAAGAAAGCATGGATGCTGAATACAGCTGTTTTAGCTCAGGGGAGACTTGTGAGCACCAAGGACTCGCTGGGCCAGGTTGTCCCACAAAGCACATGTTGGCAGCAGTTCAGCCAAGGCTGAAAAGGCTGTGACTGTTCAAGATGGAGACATGGAAGCCTCCCAGAAGAGCTGTTGGCTGGGAACATGCCACCAGGCCATGGGGCTGTCACCCCAAGGGCAGGGTCCCCCTGGGGCTGGCACTGTCTTCAGGACACGCCTGCCTGAGCTGGTCACCGTGTCCGTGACACTGCCCCAAGACCTGGCTCAGCCCGACCACCAAGTGCGCAAACCCACCCGTGTGACCAGCACAGCACTTCCTCCTCTTGTCTGCAGCATTACTTGGACCGAGAAAATCCTGGAAACATCCCAACTCAATCTGCAAGAAGATCTTTGCAAAACCAGCTGTGGTCATCGATGGTTCCCAGCTGCTGCTGCCTTTCCCCCACCCTCTTTCCACAGTCTTCAAATTCCGCTTGTAAACAGGAGTCTGCAGATGCAGATCACAGCTGGCCGTGCCAGTACTGGTGCAGGGGATACAAGGGTATGTTGCTGCCTCACCAAGTCTGTCTGTTCCATAGCCCATTCCCACTTCTTCTCTTGACAAGCACTAGTGCTTAGAGTGGCTCATCCGACATGGATCCAGCCAGAGTGCAACAGGCGGAACTCTGAACCTGTATTAACACTTACCTCAGGTGAGAGTCTTTGCTGCCTAGGAAACAAACTGGCTAAAAGGACTACAAATCCAAAGCCCTAGAGGTTGCAGGCTGAAACTTAAACGTCAGTGTCTAGAGCTGCTTAAATGATTTCCTTAAAACCAGTTTTGAACACGAAAATGGATTTAAACACCACAACCACCATCCATTTTCCTCCCTCAAGTTGTCTACCTTTGCTTCAGCCACAATCTGAATGGTCAGATTACCTTCTGCTCTCATTCTCCTGCATGGTCTGTAGCTTCCCTCTCCCACAGAAGAAAGGTATCCCAGCAGCACAATGGCCAGGAACTTGTGATGCACCCTGTCACAGTAAGGAGAGATCTCAAACAGTAACAAGAGCTACTACAGTTTATGTGAGCTCAAAGGCAGAAAAATCAATCTGGATGAAACAGCTTTTCAACAGACATGAGTTACCACTAGCATTTCCACTGGAAAAGTTTCTTCCCTGTCACTGTCGGACACAAAATGATTCACACAGATGCAGCTCAAAGTGTGGTGAAATAAGAAGAGAAGTTTATTTGTTCTTTCAGTATTTATAGGTTTTCAACAACGACCAGGGATTGGATAGTTAGGGTACCACCTTCCCAACCACACTGGCCATGAAAGATGTCCATCAAAAGGCATATCTTTAATGGAATGTAAAAACACCTATATTTATAGTTACTTTCCTGGGAAAGAGGCTAGAAATTATGAAAACAATATCGAAAGGTCTGATTCTCAGGGCAACACTTCCCTTACTGGGGAAAATTTTTCTTCCAAATTGACTACACAGTGGTGCATGGGCCATTGCAAAGTTTAAAGTGCCTGTTGTAAAAAAACAAAACAAAACAAAACCAAAAAACCCCAATACCCAAACATGGTCTTCGTTTCAGGTCAGTACCTAGTAACATCACAGAATTACTACTTCTGCAAATACCAGCTGGTATCTTTGCACTTGGTAATCTATGTATAGAGAAAATCCTCCCACAGAGGCTGGTGACTTCTGGGTAGCAACAGAATAGGAAATGCTTGCCTGATAATTTCCCATACCATCCTCTTTACAAGCATAAATGGTGGACTTCAAGACAGGAACACACACCTTTGCCTCCTGAGATCTGTCAAAAAAACATGTTCTAAAAATCTTCCAATATGGAAGAAAAAATCCTGAACTGTCAGTTAGATAAAACCAGAAAAGCAATAGATACAACATTTTCATTACTGATGGGGATAAGGGATTAATACCCCCATTCTTGGCACATGCCAATTGTTTAAAGAGAAACTGAAACTAACCCCAGACTTACAAAATGCTAATCCTGAGGCTGAATAGTGCTACCATTGCCAATTGAACTGGAACAGAAAGGTGCTCTCTACTTCACACCACCACCCTCAAGGGAGTGAAATTCATCCACTGCACATCTAGCCAGGTGATAGACGCTTCTTGTAGCCAATGAAAAGCCACAGACACCACTAGACCACAGAGCATAAAAGCAATTTTGGACATCTACAGTAGGGTGGGACAAATTACACTTAATCTGTGCATCCTAATTCCTTAGTTTCTGTAATGATGATCATTGGTAGTGTGGTAGGATGTGAACAGAGACAATTTCTGCTTCTTAGCAAGATAGACAAAATAAACTTTTGTCGCTACGGATGAAGGATGGGGAGCTTGTCAGGGGGAAAGGTTATTCTTGTGACAGACTGGAACATGTAAGATCATGAATCCAGAATGGAAATCCAAGGTGAGAAGTTGCTCTTTAGCTGATGGGATGGACTGAGAGAATTAGTGATGCTTCTTAAGAGGAAAAGCTTTCCCTGCCAATAATAGGCAAAGCTTTCCCTGTTTGATATACCAAACTCTTCTCTCAACATTAAGAGCATTCCAGAGCTCAGGATCAGCTCTGAGCATTCTGCTTCCTCTAATACCTAAACACCCTTATGTTTTTGTTCCTTCTGGGGTATTAAAATAATTTCATTATTGTTTAGGAAAACTGAACTAAACACAAAAGCCCATTTTAGTGACAATACATCATTGACTATATAACATCCTTGTCATACCATGTGATTTTGGAAGGAATGTGAAAAGGCTTTGTTTGGAGTTCTGCCACCAAATTCTATGAGAACCTGCAGACCACTGCATTTCACTCAGTTAACTTATAAGTTACATAGTCAAGGAATGGTCCTAGCTAATTGCCTAGCATTACGCATAGTGAGGTATTTTTCTGAGTGAAAAATGAATGAGCTGCCCTACAATAAGAAATAACCAGAAATTTGGACTGAAGTCCAAATTTAATAATAATTTATGTTTCATTAACTTCCCTGAAGTTTTAAGCTTTATTACCCCTGCTGCTGACTTTATTATTAAAAATAGAAGAGTCAGGAAAATTATTTTAATATACATAGATATAATCCTAAAGGGAGTTAATAATTTATTTTACCATAGAACAAAAAGAATAGATACTACTCCTGGTGCTCTATATTTCCTGTGCATTTCCTACAACAAAATACAAGCACACATCACAATAGCTCCTTTGTAGAGCTATCACTAATTCCATAAGAAAACATTATTTGATTTCTTTTTCACATATAAGCTGTTATTAAGGGTATGTAACACTATTTATATCACAATGATTTCAGTAGGAAACTTAGATCTGCAGTTTAAAATCTTGACTGCATTGTTCTAACTATAAGGAGACTTTCTCCAAGTCTTGGCTTGCAAAGCTTTGACTTAAGCTATTTAAGAAGAAGAAGGGAAGAAGAAAAGAAAAAAAGAAAAGAAAAAAAAAAAAAGAAAAAAGACTCTACTTGGCAAGAGCTTTAATTAGCAGAAATTTCCACGCTAGGAATATTATTCTGCATGAGCAGAAATTGCATAGCTCTTGCCTCTAGATGCCTTAGAGATGCCATTGATTGGCCATATTCAGAACAGGGGAATTATGTGACCCAGTGCTAATTTGAATTCCTTTACCAAACACATTTTTATTTCATCATCTCAGCTGCATAAAAGAGTCAAAGTACCAGAGCTTTAAAGACTTTGAATTCCTGCTGTTCTGCAATAAAATAAGGCAAGAAATATTAGCCATCCCTGGTTGATTCTTCAATTCTTTCCCAACAATGTCAAAGTATCAGTGTCCTACAGGTTTTAGTGCAGGTTAAAGACTGATACAAAGTGTACGCCTGAATAGAAGTTTGGAGTGAGTTAAGGAGAGGGAGAACATTTTAATGGGACATTGGTCCAAAATAGCCCAGCTTGTTTCTACCTCCTGCTGCCTCTTCCTCCTTTTCACAGGACCTTGATTGTATAGAAACAGTACAGACAAAAACCACAAACAACAAAAGGTTCGCTCACACCCCCAGTGGAGGTCATGAGCATGCTACCATGGAGAAAAAAAAAAAAGCATCAAAGGGTAGTTTGGCTTACTTATAAGCAAAGATTAATTAATAGAAGGTTTGATACTTTAGCAATGTACATTTGGGCAAATTTGTATTTGCAAATTGTTTGTTTCACATATTCAAAGGGCACAGAGCAATAAGGCCTAGTGCTAACGTTAAAAATGAATCAAGTCTTCCTTTGCCATGATCCAAAAACTACAAACTTGTGGTTCAGAGGCTGTCAATAGTATCTGCTCAGACTTAACACTACAAGGTTAAAAAAAAAAACCCAAAAAACCACCAAAGTGTTGTGTTATACACAGCAAGAGTACCTTTTCCAACAATTTTTCAGTTATTGCATTGTATACCCTCCAAGAAAAAGTAACTGTCTTGGCTACCAGTGAAAAAGCTTTTAAAAAGGAGGCAGAATTTTAAAATTCCCTTAAAATATACCCCTCTCCTTATAGGTTGTCTTTAAAACTGCTATTCATTACACCAGCATTTATACCCACTGGATGACTGTGATTCAGAACCACCTGTGTCACATGATGAATAAGTGCAACATGCACTATTCACTTTTAAATCAACCCCCTCTGACCTAAGCCATGTAAATCCTTCAGAAATTCACACCAGTATTCTCCTCCTTCAAATCACACATAGAAATAGCCCAATGACGAAAGTTTACCCGTGCACAGCCCCTTTAACCCCGACCATTTAAGTATCTGCTTGGAATTATCAGTGACCCTTGCTGCACTCCTGGCTAGCTCACACTGGCTCTTCTAGACTAGGACACACGAGGACTTTTCTCCGGGGTTCTTGAAATAAACACGATTCACAGCGTTGCCTTTACAAGACAGCACTATCAGTTCTACCAGCAAAGACGAAACAGCGAAGACCCTTCCACTTTCGGCACGTATATGCGCACCCTTCCCTTGTCATGCTGTCCCTGCCAGTCACTCACCCTTCCGTCCCCTCACCGCTTGCCCGCCCAGCTTGGTATCTGTTGCTTCTATCTTTCAGAAATTATTTTCATGCCCTCCACCCCTGCCTCCCGGCTGGCGCAGGCAGCCAAGGTGCCGTCCTGCCGCAGCGCTCGATGCCGCAGCGGTGACATGTGTCTCTCATCAGCAGCTGGGCGCTAATTAATTCAGATCCTTTTCCCGCTACGCTTTAGGGAGCGTGGAAGCCCCACGTTGGAGAAATGCAGCGTCCCCTCCCGCGGTCCCCCCGCACCCGGACCCCTGGAGCTGCCCCCGCTCCGCCGCCCCCGGCCCGCAGCTCCTCGCCCCCGGGCCCGGGGATTGGCCCGGCGGAGGCGGCATCAGCGGCGGGGGGGGGGCGCCCCCACCCTCCCTCCTCCTCCCTGGCCCCGCCGCCCCCTCGCCCCGGTGCGGCAGGGCCAACCGGGAGACCCAGACGCAGGCAGAGACCCAGCCGCCGCCGCTCCGCGCCCGGCCGGCCGCCCGCAGCATCCCCCGATGGCCGCCCGCCTGACCTGCTGCCTCCTGCTGTGGGCCCTGGGCCATGGGGGCTGCCGCTCGCCTGCGGGGGAGGGCGCCGGCTGCCCGCCCGCCTGCCCCGTCCGGCCGCCGGCCGACCCGGACTCGTCCGCCCCCGGCCGCGACCCCCGCGGCGGCTCTTCGCCGCCCCCTGGGCTGGGCGGCATCGCTCAGGACATGGTAGCTGTCCACATGCTTAAGCTCTACGAGAAGTACAACCGGGAAGGGAGCCGGCCCGGCGACGGCAACACGGTCCGCAGCTTCAAAGCCAGGCCGGGTAAGACGGGCCGGGAGCGGGGAGCACCGCTGGAGCCCCCTCGCTCCTCTTTCGCTTAAAAGTGACGGGTTCGCGTCGAGGTTGTCATTGACTGCGGGGGGTGTCACTCTGGGTGAATGCTAGGGGGTCCCCTGCTACCTACACGGACAGGGTGTCTGTCGCCCCTCTCTTTGCGGACGGCTTCCCACCTTCCCTGACTCCCCGGAGAGTATCTCCCCTGGGAAGGTCTCCTTTGCTGTGGATGCAGACCAGTGGCAAAAGAAGCGCCGTCCCCAGCGCATATTGCACAGGGCCAAAAGATTTTCCGAAATGCTTGTAGCATAAACCTAGTAGCGAGTGCTCCAGGCACTGGTCCTCTCCCCGGCTCTTCTCGCAGCCTCAGAAGTTTCTGCTAGGAAGAGTGCCGCCTACAGGACCGCCTAAAACTGCTCGGCATCTTAAATTCCTTGCACCGCCTAAACCTGGGAGGACAGGTACCCGACTTCCCTCTCCCCAGTTCTACTTGGCTTGATTATGAGGGTGGAGAAACATGTGTTGTGTCAAAACTACATTTTCATTATCCCAATATTATGTCAAATAATAAAAAGGAGGTTTGCCTGGTTAATAATCCATACATTTATTATCCTTTGCAAAGGAAACGCAAACTCTCTTTTCTGGAAAAAAACTTCCTTCTTTGGTTAACACTTACAGACTGTAACTAAGATCTTAGTTCTTAAAATAAGAACTGTATCAGTTTACAGAATCTAGTTGTTACTACCTTGTCAGAAATATTCATTATTCTATTTAGACAAATCTGATGGATTGAAAGTCACAAAAGCAGATTTTGCATTCATCCATTTCTCCTCCACTTAAGTCTCATGTATAGAGTACAATGCAGCATACAATGTTTTAGGGAATGCTTACTATAATATTGCACAATAATTCAGATTCTTTTGTGCACCCCAATTTAATTTCTGTTCTATGTCAACTGTAATACTAAAAAGTAATCATATTCAAGGAGGAGGAAACTCCATGGAAGAGTAAATGGCTAAAGAAAATGTCATAAAATCTAAGAGTTAGTTATGATGTAAAGCAATTGCAGAGATTTGGGAGAAAAATAAATTGTCATGCTCTAGAACATTAGCTAGCAGTTGCTACATATATAGGGGTTAGGAAGGAAGTTCCACTGTGGATGGTTTTCCATTTCACTTTTATTTTTCTGTGAACTGAGCAGCTAATACTGGCTGCCACCCAAATAAAGCTCTGGACTAAAAGAGGGATTCGGGGACAAGGCAAGAATTGCACTATATTATTTTTCTTAATTTTTCAGATAATCTGATGCACACACTACTTTCATCAGAGTAGCCTAAGTTGTAATTCTGTTTTAAAACACTAAAATAGTGGTGTTTTCTACCCACAGGTAGACTGTGCTGACCAAATACAAATCAATATTATTTCACTCATTTGTCTGATCATCCAACCAAGGCAAAGAGGCCCAAAATTAACTTGGCTTTCCCTGCAATGGAAATAAGGCATATCCATGTCCAAAACTCCTGTCCCCTGTGTCTTATCTATGTACTGTCTTTACTGGATCCCATCTTTCCCAAATAAAGCTCCTCTGCACTGTTACTTTGAACTGCATTCATCAAGCTAGTGATAAAAACTCTAAAATGTACCATAGAATGATGCAAGATAAGGGAGGAGAGAAGAACCTTATCTGCCACCATGTTTATCTGCTGTGAGAAATTGTAATATTTCCTTCTGAAAGAGGAAATTGGCATGTGTTTTTCTAACAAGACCTGGAACATCCACTATTTATAAAACATGGATAATATTGCAGTCCTATTGAAATAAGCAAAACAGACTACACACACAATAATTTTCATTATCCCAAGCAATGGACTTACTTCTTTTATCACACACCTTTCAGAAAATCTGTAACTGTCTGTTCCTGTGGTGCTGCTTAAAGCTGTTTGTTATGTGACACTCAAGCATCAGGGTTGTTACAGTTGTCAAGATGAAGGCTCCAGAGATACAAAATATATTGGTCCAGACATTTGTCCTTTGTCAAATGTATTACTGAGTTCTCCTCAACCACCCAGTTGTATTGCCATCCTTCCTGCTCCCTAGAGAGTATAGGTGGTGTTGACTGAGCTATGGAATGTGTAATATTTTTCCATATTCATTGCGAGGCACTTGAAATATAAATGTATGTGCTGTTTGCATGTTGCCCAAATACAACTTTTTGGTTTTGTTCCTCTAGCAGTATGCACCCCTTCAGAAAGAGTCCTTCACAAACATCTGATCACCTCCTGTCAGGTCACCCCTACATGTGTTCACAGGGGTTCATTATTTTTTTTAATAAGGAGCTGAGAGATAGTATAAGAACTAATTTCTAAGGTTTCTTATTTCTTTAGGTGCTTTCCAGTTTGTAGGGAACTTTGTAGCTTTAGAAAACAGCACCAACTGGCTGAAGTTAGTAGAGTCATAATTGGTTTGTGACTAAATGTGAAATATTAAGTTATTGTCCAACTTCACCTAAATTGCTGATTGATGGGTTATAGTCTTCATGGCAGCAATTTACTGCCTAACCATGAAACTCCCCCATAAATTGACTCTTGCAGCTCAGACTCATTCCCTGAACACGACACATCCTCTGTGCTAAACAAAGCAAAGACATTAATGAAAAGGAGAAAATAGCAGCCATTTAATTAAGATTGTATTATAATGCATGTGTGCAAGAAAGCCAAATCAAGACTGATAATGCGTGGTTGACAAGTTGGCAAAAGCCTGAGTGTACTTTTGCAATATGGCTCCATCCAAAACCCAAATCTTCTAAATTTGTAACAAGTCTATGCTTCCTGACGTCTGGATTTTCAGTAGCTGCAGATTCAGATTCTTATTCCATTTTACAAAGAAATTTGACTTTTGAAAGATGTGTTTCATTCTAGAGTACAGAATTATTTTAGATAATTCAGCCTCCCTTTCTCTGATCTATCATTACAAGTTATTTTCCCTTCTGAAATCCCAAGACACTAGTGTTTGAAATGTCTATCCCAACAATGATTGTGCATCATAGCAGTAACTACACATCTGATAGTGCTTGGAGCATTCTACTACTAAAAGAAATATTTAAAAATTCAACTGCATGCAGTTTGGTTGGAGAAAACCAGTAGATAGACTTCTTTTTAGAAACATGCCTTCTGCAATAATAAAGCCTGGTGTTCTACTCTCTTCCTTGGCCCAAGAAATCATCTAGTAGCCTTGTGAAACTGTGCTTCAAAGACTTGAATAAAATCTAAACCCTTAAGTTTTTTCATAGTATGAGCGCCTTGACATATGACTAGTGGTGATTAAAAGTTTACAATAGGAATCCTGTCCTAAACTGACAGAAACAAATAGATTCTTATCACATCAGTGCAAGCTGTTCCACTTCACTGTATCAAGAACAAAATATACATGGTGTAGAAGGAAAATGCATATTTGAACATTTGTACTCCAAGACTGCCTGTGTGGATTTGCAATTAATGATCATGCTTATCTGCTGTTCTTTTAGTCCAAATCATGGGTCTTTTCAGCATTAACTGGGAGATAGTAACAAACAATTTAGTAAGGTGTGGCAGTATTCATTTCCTTCTTTCAAATGAAACCACTTTTAAGGAAGAATGTTCCAAGAGGTGGCAATTAATGATACTGCCTTTCTATTGTTGCCAAAATTTCTGTGGCTTGTCATCCATAGTGGACTGAAAAACAAACCTAAGTGTTTCTGGGAAGCCTGGCTGTTGCATTTGTTGGGTTTTGTTTGGTTTGGGGTAGTTTTTTACTTCCTTCTGTCAGAGAATTTTCAGGTACATCAAACAGGGCTGCTAGAGGGTTGGTCCACTTGGTTTAATTAAAGATGCAAATTTACCAACTGTAATCCTTTGGTGCATTCTAAGTGGTGTTTGAGCTTGGGATAACAGGAATCACTTCTTGGTTCTGCCACCACTTTGCCATATACTGTTGAACTAGTAAAAAAAACAAAGGCAACTTTTCACAATGATAGACTATTAAGGTATTGTCTTTTTATGCTGGGATGGGAATACATTTTAACACACTAAGAGAGGTTTCTACTGTTTAAATAAACATGATGCAAGCAGTTATTAGTGTAAAACTGCTCATCTTCCTCAAAAGGAGGGAAAAGATGTAAGCTGAGCACAAACTGTTCAACTAGCTAAAGAGCTGTTTCAAACAGAGTTTGAATTTTAAGAGTCAGCTCCTGTTCAATAGCATTTTTCACTAACTTAGCACATATATAAACACAAGCCTTAGAAACCAAATGTGTTTTACAGTGCTTTAAACAAAACTCCTACATGGTATGTACTGGAAAGCAGGATTGATCAGAGGAGTAATGACCCCCAAAATGTGTCACACTGCTTACTGCCAGACCCCTTGTGAAATATCTCGTTTGCACTACTTGCAGATGATGACCTGCTGCCCACAGAGTTAGCACCCAGACATCTTTCAGGAATCTGCAGTCAGCTTTAGATTAGACAATCTTAAATATTAATTGTAAACCAATTTTCTCCTAGTACTGGTTTCGGCAAGGTATTTCTCTGAGCCACAGGTAAATCAGACAACTTCTCTGAGCCTGTGTCATAAACTAAATACAATCAAGGATTGCTTTTTTTGCCTGCCTAGAATGAAAGGTAGTCTGGAACTAAAAATCTCTTGAAAGAATTTTATCCCTTGTGTGTAAAAAAGATGCCCAGTATGTTGGACACTCAGTGTTATTGTAATACTGCTATTAAATAGATTTTTTCCTCTTCTTATTCATCATAGTTTTAAGCTGAAGTGACAAGCTTATATATAAAATTATATATAATGAATATATATAATTAATGATTTGATGTAAGTGAAAAGTAAAACTTGTTAATTCACTTAAATGGAAATAAGATTTGACTATCATTTCTGGTCTCAAATATATATATCCATGTTTTCCTTGCTCTCTTGCAGAATTCTTGGCCCAGAAGCCCTTGTACTGCTTCAATCTGACATCCATGCAGGATTCAGAAATGATCCTTGCTGCCACTTTTCACTTCTATGCTGACAAACGCCCTCGGCACCGGGAAGTGTTTTGTAAACGGTCCAAGAACTCATCCTGCCGCCTCCTTCACCTGCCTCCAGTCCTGCCGCTCAACCTAGTTTTTCAAAGCATTCACCAGAATTCTGCCTATGGAGTAGTGAAAGGGAACTTCACTGTGCTGCTTCAAAGGCGAGGGGCTTGGCATGCAAAGGACATTTCACACATCGTAAAAGAATCAAAACGAGCTGGAGAGCTCATTCTCTGTGCTGAGCTTGATTCTGGGGAGAAACACCAGGGCTTCCCCGAACAGGCTGCCAGCCATTTACCTTATATTCTAGTTTATGCCAATGATCTTGCAATCTCCGAACCTAACAGTGTGGCAGGCACCCTACAGCGTTATGATCCATTCCCTCCCAGTGACGGGGACCCAAATCTATCCCCTAATGCTTCTACTGATACTCGAGTTAGGAGGGATACTTACCTCGCTAGCTCTATTCAGAACAACGAGTTGCCAGAAGTCGATTATAGCAACAATAAATACAACAAACATGACATATGGGAGAATGCCTACAGATCCTTGAAACCAAAAGCCTCACGCAAAGATCGAAGGAGAAAAGGGCAAGAAAATTCACAAACACTTAAAAAGTCTCAGGTGCTAAATTTTGATGAGAAAACAATGAAGAAAGCAAGGCGAAAACAATGGAACGAGCCAAGGATTTGTTCAAGAAGATACATGAAAGTTGACTTTGCTGATATTGGCTGGAATGAATGGATCATATCTCCCAAATCATTTGACGCTTACTACTGTGCAGGTGCATGTGAATTTCCAATGCCCAAGGTAGTATGCCTTTTTACTCCTGTCAGCTTGCAAACACTAGACCTACTGTTCTGCTGATCCAGCTACTTCTTCAGTTAGAATTTCCTTTAGATTTTTACTTTTTTCATTGTGTTTTGTTGCCCTGACCCAAAGAATTTAAACAATATTCTTTCCATCAACTTAGTGATCAGAGTGCAAAAAAGATTCCCAGTTTTCTTCATGTGCAATCTGAAGAATAGAAAAAATATCTCAGGTTTATCTTACAATTTCTCATCTAATATATTTAAACTATAGCATAAAGACTTTGTAGCTTATGAAAATATAGTTATACACACTAAATCATCCAAATACTCTATTGTAGTGTAGTGGTAGATGTATGAAGTTTTATATGCTAATATTAAAACAAGCTACTCTATCAGCATATTTCTGATATGCTGATATGATTTTCATATTTCTGATTCAAGCTGTAATACCTTAGAAGCAAAATGAAGTGTAGTTATACTGAGGTATTTTTAACTTCAGGAAACTGCTTGTCACTTTTGAAAACAAAAATACTGATTAAGATGATATATGTGTGTCTAAATTCTAAATATGTTAGAAAATCCTGCTGGAACAAAGACGTTGATTTACCTTATGTCTCTAGAAATGCCACAAAACTGGCTCTAGCACCCTAAAGTAAGCATACTGAATTCCTCCATAGAACCAGTGTGAAATTTGCCAGTGGAGTGTCAAATATTTGTCTCACTCCCACTCTGCTCTATGGCAAGAAGTAGAAAGGCTGATAATCCTATGTTGGACAAGAATTTTAAGGATTTTATAAGGCTTTCAAGTAATGGCAGAGGGGAAGATCTGAAGCACTGCATAACATGCAAATTTAAAAACTGTAATTATTTTGCAATTCTGCCTACAAATGGCCTGATTATTAGTTCAACTGACATTTTTTATATGGTCATTTGGCACATAAATAAAGGATTGTGCTTTACAGCACAGAATCTAAAGGCTCTGAAAAAGGGGTCTGCCCTACTTTACATCCAGGGAGATTGATGTATGTTTGTGTTGAAACAAGTGGTATAATTTCAGGAAGACATGTAGGCTAATTTTAAGTCCAAGAACAGTGGAAATCCAGACTTGGTGATGGGGTGTACAAATCAGACCACATGTTCTTGTGTAGCTGGCCAATGCTGAACCTGGTGTACATAAACTGAAACATGGTCTGGCAAAAATTAAAGCTTGCACAGACTCACATACAACTTCACTTCGTTGTTGTAATACAAACTGATCATGCAACATAATCACCATTTAACTTATTCAAAACGAAAGAGAGCCTGGGAATATGGGTCCTTTGCCATAGATTCACAGTCTAATGCACCATTCACACAACAACATAAAATTTTTAAAAAACAAAGCCCAACCAACCAACAACCCCACCCTTAAAAAAGAAAGATGCATTTAACACATCTGGCTTCTTGTGAGCAAAACAGCACTACAAAAAAGCTGGTAGGGTCAGAAGAGAGGATCAGTTTCTAGCTTAAATAGTTAAAGAAGCTTATATTGCTCACTTACTTATCTAGAAATACAAGCAAATACTTGATAACTAACAAGGATTCCCTTTCACTAGTATCTTGATGCAAAAAAACCAAAATAAGTAAAACAAAAAACCAAATGAAAAAACAGAGAAACTAAATCACAGATACACAGATTTAGGAATTATAGGTTTGATACCAGATTGATTTAATTTGCTTTGGAAGAGGTCTACTGCTTGTTAGCTTTGTATTTTTAAGAGGGGAAAAACAGAAACAGATTCAAAGGTGTAGCTTTTTTTAATGTCTGTTTCAAAAGGAAGAGAGAGAGGACACAAGCATGAATGAAGATTTAGTTCAGAGCATAAGAATTGCTAAATATTACTGAGAGAGAAATTTGTTCTTTCATATATGCTCTAAGTCAGGAAAGTATCAAAGGTCATATTAAAGCTCTTCACAAAGACTTCATCTATATGGTCAACCTATGATGGACAACAGACACCTTATTTCCAAAGTACCCCTTAAGAAATGTGGAGACAGAATTACATGCCTGGCATGTAGGGTATCATCACATTGTAGGTTTACTTATTTTCTTAAGTAAAAGTACATCATTCTGCACATCCACTTTAATAAATGCAAGTCTTGATTTAGATAGATACTCAACAGCTTAGGTACAAATCTTCTCATAGTAAGTTCACTTACCTTCCTGCTGAATTTCTTATTCCATGGAGTGTGAGAAGGAAGATTAGGTTATATGTATGGCTGGCTGCAATGCTGCATTTGCCAAATAAATTCCAGTCCTGCATGTCATAGAACCTGATGTGCTGTATATAACTTTGCAGCCAGCATTTAAAACATTAGCACTTCCTCAGTGCCATTATTACTGGGCATTTAACTAATTATTTCAAACTTTCTACTTTAGCACATTGGGACAAAGTCAAATGTGAAGCCTAGCCCATGATCACTGAACACTGATGCCAGGTTTCCAGAAGGGCTGGAAAAATGCAGAGCCTGGCTGTACGTGGGATGGGTGTGCTGTCTGGCTGTGCTGTGATTACAGGGCTTAGGCAGCCAGATTCCATACAGGGTACCAGTCTATCATAAGCATTTTCCTTTCTAAGCACTTCTGTGCATAGTGTATCCACTTTCAGGCATTAGAAACATAATTAGTGGTGTTGTCCTGGAAGACAGCTGCTCAGTCTAGATAGACTTTGTTCACTTGCAGATATTAGGGGCTGCACAGCAGGAGAAGATCCCTTGAGGATCTGTAAGTCAGTTAGTCCTGTAGTAGTAGTAAGTCCTTGTAGTAGACAAGAGTCCTGTAAGTCAGTAACTGACTGTGAGGGCAATGATGGCTATCCACTGCCCAGAGGCAATAAATGGCATTCCAGTAGCACATTGAGATCTGTGCTTGTTTCAAATAACAGCATGAAATAACACAGGTGCTAGGAACAGTACAGGAGGTTTTTCATAAAGGCTAAATTAAGAACTTGATTCTAGAAGATTTAATTCTCTGAATTTCTATGCTCATCAGTTGCAGACATGAAACTTCCTGTCTCTCTCTTGCTGTCCACATATGCCGACATGGCCAACATGGGTAGAAAATGATTTTTACTTCACACAGCAGCTGAGACCACCTCACTGATGCTTGTCTGTGGACAGTTTTGAAATCTAAATATGAAGGAGGGCAAGAGAAAGCAAGCTGCTGCTAATTATGCTAACATATGCTAATTACAGAAAGGCACTGTGCAGGATTGGTCACTTGTTGGGACTTGGCTATAGGGATGCTGTCTTGAAGGGTCAAGGACAGATTTCACAGTTACTCTTTATAATGGTTTAGTTAAGGAAGATCTGAAAGCCTTAATGGCAGTTAAGATTTGAATCTGATTTGCTGATATGTTACACTTAATGCAAATGTTTCAAAACAGAATTATCCTAAACACAGCTCCTTTGTTCTACCCATGGACTACATAACTTTTCATGTCGGAATGGAAAACCATGTTTTTTGTGACCCTGAACAGGTTTTAGATGCAAAGCTGCTGTGAATCCTCACTTCATACTTCTCCCAGGCCCCCAGCCTGTTTTTTCTTTTTCCCATTTGAGGCTAGCCCATGGGAAGAAAAAAACCCCAAAAACCTGGTAATGAAGGCAAAGGGAAGCAAAGACCACAGATATTAACTATATGTCATACAGAAACCATGATCAGAAAGGCTCTGTCATGGTTTTTGACTATTCTATACTAACTCCCCTGTGGATGCTACTTCTGGAGTACCCTGCTCTTTTTTTAAAAGAGAGTGATTACTCCAGAAAAAAGTAACTAATTGCAGGTTAGCATACATGAGGGAAAGTTCTTTTGGAACATAGGGATAGTTATTTTGGAAGTACTTGGAGTAGCAAATTTGCTAAGTCAGAAAAGAGGTTAAGAAAACAAAACATAGCATCTAGTAACTGGGAACTATGCCCCAGCTCAGGCTTCTTCTGCATGTCAGCCTACAGTATGTAGAAGGTACATTCAAGGACACTTTTCTTCAGGCCTCTGGCTGCTGGCTGTGCCACCAGTGCCCTCCTCTGGTATCTATGAAGGTAGCCTAAGGAACACTAAATATCTGTTGGATATGTCCAGCTCAGGAAAGTTGGAAGTGTGAGACTGGCTGTGCTGCATGGCCCTGTGATTCAAACAATGACATACTTGGTTTATGGAGAAACAAAAAACTACATAGTTATTGTCATTTTCCAAGTTGACCTAGGAAAGTGATTACTTATTAATGAAACTATAACTGTTTCCTTCTCTGTTCTAGATTGTCCGGCCATCAAATCATGCTACAATTCAGAGCATCGTAAAAGCAGTAGGGATTATTCCTGGCATCCCAGAACCCTGCTGCGTTCCTGACAAAATGAGCTCACTCAGTGTCCTGTTCTTAGATGAGAACAAAAATGTTGTTTTAAAGGTATATCCCAATATGTCAGTTGAAACTTGTGCCTGCCGATAAGTTCATACAAACACACCTTTAACAAGGCCCACAAATCCTGCCTGACTGCTCTGGGAAGTTGTAAAGGAGAAATGAATCCACTTGTGTTGATGAACCAATGCAAGTCTCCAGTTGCTCTACAGAGAGTACACAGAGAGACTAAAACAACGCACGTGCTCGCCTCGGAGGATAGGTCGTACTGTCATCGTTTGTCTTTCATATTCATCTTCCAGGAATTCAGTACTTCTACAGATACCTTCCTAACCCACCTAGCCAAGATACATGGTGTTTAGAGAGAAATTTAAGTGTAAACTTTTCCATAATCAAAGGACTAAAATATGTTTTTATGTTATTTTCTGACTATTTTATCTCTGCAGTTAACCAAGAACATGGGAAATGAACTTGCAAAGGCAGGCTTATTTTAGAATATCACTTTTGTACACAAATCAAAAATTTTTGCCTAAAACACTCATACTCTTAATATGCATATTTATACTGAAAAATGCTGTAATAAAAGGCTTAAAATGTATATTTTCTTTGGGATGCAAGTATAGTTCACTGCATAAGTTTTCATATAAACAATATGTTAATATAGTCTTTTTTGGTTACCCTTCCTTAATATATAATTTGTTCTACAACAGACATGTAATATCCCGCATTTTTGGTTTGCTGGATAATTTCAGGTTGTTAAACATATTCTCAGAATAACACATACAATATAGTAATATGTTGAAATACTAAAAATAAAATAACCAAGATTTATATTTTTGTAAATTATGCTTTATATCCTCTAGATTGTTACATGCTTTTAACAAAAGCTAATAAATTAAAGGTACAGTAGTATCTAAAAATATTTGATTGTCTTTCTATAAATGCACTCTCCTGCATTCTGTTAATTAGATGGAAACTAGTAAATAGATGTTAAGCTTGTCATAATGCACTTCAATAGATTAAAGACAGAAGGAAATACTATGATCATCCAGACCGACCTCCTGCATAGCACAGATCAAAGAACCTTGCTCAGCAGTTTCTGCACCATGCATTATGGAACTTCTGTTTTAAGCTTGGGAATATCTTTGAAAAACATGCATAAATTTGGCTTTAAAGATTTCATGTGATAGAATATCTCTACTGGACTACAAGTAGTTGTTCCAAAAGTTAGTGCTCTTTGTTCATATGCAGTGGCTTAATCCTAGACTGAATTTGATGAGCTTTAGCTTCAATTCAATGGATCTCACTGTAACCTATTTCATTAGATCCCTTTTATCTATTATCCAAGATACTTTCACTGTGTATTTTTAGTATAGAGAGTAGGGTCAAGTTACATTTTGGCTAAGATTTAAATAGATTGATTTCTTATTCTAAGCCTTAAAACAATTTCTCACAGCTCTCTTCTGAACTCTTTCCAGAACTTTCATTAACTTTCTTTTCAAACAATGAACATCAAAATGGGAAACATTTGGCAGTGGTTCCATTGGAAGTCTTTATAGAAATAAAGTCTCTGCATCCCTCTAACTCCTACACAATCCCCTGTTGATACATTTATGGTAGCCTTTTAACTGCAGCAGTCTTTTAAGAGCTGGTGTTCCCATCATGGTGTCTGTCAATCCTCTTAGTGTCCCCATGTTCTAGGACATACTTGCCACATACTTCATTTTCACCCACCTGCTGTACAATAGAATAAAGAAACCAACAGTGGAAGAAACATCTGAAGTCTGTAAAGTATCACAGATTATAAGACATGGAGTGCTTCCTCCTCAAGAAACAGTCTAACCTTAGGCACTACCTTATCCTATTAAGAGCTGCTTTGTTTAAGGGAAGGATATTACACATACTTCCTTCTGATGAACAAATAACTAGAAGGCTCCAGTTCTACTAAGGTTCTAGGTATCTTCTGCCACCAATTTTCTATGCTCAGGTAGTGCAGATTCTCAGACAACAGAGGTGTGTAAATGTGGTAGTTCCTGCTAATGTGCATAAAAGCAAGATTCAGCATGCATGAGAAGCTTTGCAAGGTTACTTTCACAGCAGTTCTTCCTAATTCCTCCTAGAAAGCTCTGACTAAGAAGCAGCTCTATGGTGCCCTGTCTACCAGTTACATCTGACAAAAGATCACTGATCAAGTTTTCAGTTCTTCTTCCCAAAGTACTTTTGTACTTTGTAAATTACTACAGTAAGGTACACCAGAACTCTTGGGAAAAATCTTTGTATAATGTTGCTTTTAGAGATCTGCCTTATACAATTACAATTTTGTGGTTTTATAAGTCATGAGAAACTGAACTACAATTGACAGAGCAATGCCAATGTATAAAGAAACATTTAAAATTTGTCAGAAAGTCGTCATTCCTATAGAATAGCCATAAGCCTAACATTTTTCAAAGCATCTTAATAAATCCATGTTATTTCTGTTCTCTATAAAAATCTATCTTCTTATGTAGGTCTAGTCTTTCTCTCATCTCTCACTAGCTCTTAACAGCCTGACATATTAACTTAGTGTGCTTATATTCTCATCTATAGCATTTTTTTTCCTTAAGGAGTATTTGCCATATCTTGAATTAGTCCTTGGATAAAAACATTCTTTTTAATGATGCAAGCTATTATGGCAAGAGATACCACACTGTGATCTAAGGTCTATAGGACATAAGAAAAAATGTTACTGCTACTCATAAGGACACCTACAAAACTCTAAGATGTTAAAACTGCATTTAAAGTTCTGTTGGCAAAACTATATATATTACACCTGTAAGTGTCATTGCCCTCAAAACATACCTTTGCTACACAAGTCATACACATCTCTTATTGGTAAAGCTCATTTCATTTAGAGTTCAGCTGTACTGGTCAATTCTTCAATGCAAAAAATGCTTTCAACCACTTTTCGTGGTTTAAGTTACTCCGTTTTGGATCTTTGGTGTTTTGATGTCTAATCTTCCTTTGGAAAGAGAAACTTTGCATTTGAAATGGCACAAATGGAGACAGCTGCTGCCAGAGCTGATACCCCTACTGTCTTGGTTCCAACAGAATTTTTTATTTCTTTGAACATCTTATAAACCATTCTGCTCAATGCTTGAGTTTCTAGAGAAAGTTACTAGAGATAAAACAGGTCAAGATAATTCCACTAACTAATCCTAAAAGAAAATGGTATGAGTAAAGACAGATAAAACATGAAAACAGCTGATACTAGCCAGCGAAGTGTCAAAACCTTTTTTTCTAAAACAAATTCATTCTTTCAGGCCACTGTTTAATTGCCAGGGATAAAAGCAAAAGCTACAATGTACCTAGGTTTTTGTGGAGTATTCAATTCACTTGCACGAGGCTGCATAATTAAAATGAACCGCTGGACAATATTAATGTGTTTGTGTAAGTAATGTGTATCACATTAATTAAAATCTGTCTCACTGCCAAACCTCAAAGAACAGTTTTCAAAAGGAATTTCCACTGAGTTAAACTGTTCATTGTAAAGTTTCTGCAAAGCTGACACTTGGCCTGACACTATTTGACACCTTCATGTATGAACTTAGAGTCTGTATATAGCAACTCCCAAAGCATTTGCAGGAAGAGAGAGGTATTTATAGAGATCATTTGATCTAACTGCCCTTCATGTAATTAAAATTAATTTTAAAGTAGACATGCAGAACTTCAGGTACCTAGATACAAAGAATAGAAGCTGCTCCTACTGAGTACAAGACTGCTTGTACTTCAAGACCCTTGAAATTCATACAAAAAATTTGTGGCTGCCATGTATTTGTGATGCAGTTTGAGCATCCAGTATGATGCTATATAATGGCAGACAGTGAAAGCTTTGGAAAGAGACATTGGAGCAGTGAACCACATAAAGAAAGGATATTTTATTTCTGCATGTGGCACTGGCGGATTACCACTAGAAAACTATGTATAGCCTTAGAGTTCACTTTTTCATGAAGTCACTCAAATTTTGAGAGACACAAAAAAGAAAGAAACGAAAAACACAGAGAGAAAATGTCTTTTGTTAGTAAAAAGAACAATCTGTTTATCAGAAAGAAAACTAAGAAGTAACTTGATTACACTGTGCAAGAACTTTGATAGGGGAAAAAATGCCATTGCAATGAGATTCCTTAAAGTAGCCAGAAAGTTACAAGAATTCCTGTCTAGAAGGTAACATCAGGTACAATGAAATAATGAATGTGGCATGAAGGGTTTTGTAGCTGTAGGTGATAATCTTTTAGCTAGAAAAAGTGAAGAAATTTTTGATTATTTGACATGTTCAGAAAAAGTCTGCTGGCACTAAAAAAGTTATGTTTAGCCAAACAAAAGTAATTGGACTCTGCATATAGGTAGGAAACACAAAGGGCCTGAGTAAATTTAACTCTTGCTATGCAGGAGATCAGGATCAAAGCCAAATAATCCTTTTTAACTTTATGTCATAGGATCATAATTAACCAGGATCTTGGATTCAAGTTATCACTTGAACAGACAATAAGCAAGCATTGCAGAAGTCTCAGATCACTTTAAATGCTGTGTTATCTACTGCTAAAAAATCCAAGAGGAATGGCCAAAAAAGGCAAAATCTTGACCACATGTTTGCAATGAGATTTTTGTTAATGTGAAAGCTCATAATACTCTTCAGGTTTTGCGATGCCTACAGCATGAATTGAGTTCTTAGAAAAAATGATGCATTAATAGTACAGAAAAAGCAGTTATGTATCATTAGATTAAATCATTAATACATTCATTAAAATAAATAAACCTGGGGGTTTTTTCTGCATTATGAGAGATTATTTTGCTTTGGCTTGTTCTTCTAATGCACACAATATCTTCAGAGATAATCTGTATCTTCAAAAGGATTTTTTACTTTCCCTGTGGTCTTGGAAGACCTAGTTCTGTCTTCATTTTGAGGTTGCTAAAAAAATGGCTGGTTGTTTTTGGACTGGATTGACCATCATAAATCTATGAAATATATTACATAAGATACTATAAAAACAAGCCTAAATTCCCATACACAAAGGAATCAAACTGAAAATGGAAAAGCCTGCAAACAACATGAAGCACTTGACACAAAACAGATATTTCACTGTGTACAAACAATAGCCCTTGGCTGATAAACGAAGAGAAGTTTTAAGGTTGCTTGTAATGTCATGAGATCATGTCTTGCAGAATCACAGGTCTCCATCAAACTAATGGGCATTTTCTGATTGTATGTGAAGGAAATGAATAAAAGATTTGTAAGGTATTATTTGCTAGTAGCTAATAGAGTGATTTTGTTCTAGATCTGTATTTTCCAGACTTGCTGAAAACAGTGTAAACTTCTGCATCCCTAAGAAAGCTTCTCTCTGTGTTGGCAAGGAAATGATAGAAGAATGTAATTAAGCAAAAGATGACCCTAAAGTGAAATGTGGATTCTTTACAATATACAATGTCCTTCCCACCAGCCACATGTGTTTGTCAGATGTTTACAGAATCTTCATTAACTAAGAGCTTTGCTAGATAACAGAAGCTGAAGCATGGCATCAATGACTCTGATAAGGACAAGTGTACGACCAATCTGCTTGACAACTGACAAGAGGCTGGGGTTTGAGGCAGACTGCAAAAAGAACACAAGAAAGTGATTTGCAAAGTGCATTCCAGTTGTTTGCCTTACATCTTCTTTCCTCTGTATAGAAACAAGACTGGCAATCAGCTAAAATACCCTTGTCCTCCTGTCTCTCCACCAGAAACTAAATATAGGAGAAATGCATTGTTTTGGTGTATTAGCTGCATTGTCTGTTTTTAACATCATTGCTTGTTTGACAAGAGGCAAGCCTTTGGAAGACTGGAGCAGGCTATCAGCTATGGGAAAGTCTGATGCACACTTTCATGATCCTGGGGAAGTAGAAGATGAGACCCATTTCAACTTTAAATCTTTCTTGGAGAATATGAAGATGGATTTACTACGGAGTTTGAATTTGTCAAGAGTCCCCTCACAAGTGAAGACCAAAGAAGAACCACCACAGTTCATGATTGATTTATACAACAGATACGCTGCAGACAAGTCCTCCATCCCTGCATCCAATATTGTAAGGAGCTTCAGTACTGAAGGTAGGAAAAATTTGTGGATTACAATTTTTAAAGAAGTACATGAATAGTAAATAGTCAGATTCTTTTGAAGTTTGGAGGAAACAGAGTTCCTAATTTCCACAGATTCTTTAGAAATTAAACATTAAAATTTTGGATTGAATTCTTATTCTATAGTTTCTTTCAGTCTTTAAAAAATGCAGTTACCTTTCATTTTCTTATTTGATTTTTCACTGTACAATATTCACTTCTCAAATGATTGAAGACAATGCACCAAATAACAAGGTTTACATGAAACATGTTAAGCAATCCTAGATATTTCGTTTGAGTTTTTATGTTAGCATGCAAACTTTTGATCACCTGTAATTGAGACTGATGCTAGAGAGCTTTTCTTTCTGGTGGGCTCTGTACATATTTAAAAACAACAGCAACCAACTGAGAAATTTGTCACTGGCTCCAAGCAAGGAACAGCACTGCTCCGCCAAAATTCTGGATTAGACAAAGATTTATATGCAAATGCTAAGTCATGAACAGAAAAAAATCAAGATCTCTGTCTATGAAACATTAAGCAGACTTTTAAAAGATCCATCAGGCAGTAAAAAAGCTAGAAGTAAGTGCACTCCTAATTATAAAAATGAAACAGGGAGAAATGAAATTTCTGTTTTTATGAAAAATAGACATACACAGGTAACAGCACTAGGGAGAATTCCAAATTCCCAAATTAGTGTCCCTAGTCCTGAAATAAAAATCTCAAAAATAGGACCTCGATTATAGTTTCCATATCTCAACTCTCCCCTCTGACTAGTTTAGAGGGTAAATGATCTGAAGAAATAGCAGCAACAGCTAATTAAAATTGCCCTAAAATCCAGTCATGATTAAGCAGTTAGTTTGCATTGAGCATTAAACATCAGGGATGACTTTTAACCACTACCTATCTGATCTTCCAGCCAAATATCTGCCCCTCCCATAGCAGAGTTGCTGGTACTGCACGAAGATTTGTAGACAACTAACAAGGGTGAACAAATCCTCAGGGAGTCCAGCCTGGAATAGTCTGGGAAGTGGGCATGAAAGGCTGTTTATCACTATGTCCCAGTTCAGATAGACACTAGAGCTTCAATTCAGGACTTTCAGAAACTTTTCTGTTTCCCCAAACTCCCAGTCTAAGCTGCTTTCAAACTTATCTGAAGACAACAAAAGCCTCAGCACAACCAGTTCTTAAAGACACATATATATAAACATATATATATTAAAGCAGTTCATCCCATGCACGATTATAAGAGTAGGAAATCATTGGTATTTTTACAAATGCTTTGTGTAAAAATATCTTTAGCAAATTGCTAAATCTGAAAACTGCAAATGCCTTATTTATGTGCATAATACTGCCCAGCATCATCCATAGTTTGTTCTAGACAGCTTCTTTATACTTTCCTTCACACACTCACCTGGCTATGCAATCACAGTAAAATATGACCAACACTATGGACTTCCATTTCCTCTTTTCACTCTCTGCCCTTGAAACGTGGCCAGAAGACAGGATTATTTTTTTTAAGTTACCATGCTCTTCTTTTATCCCCAAAATATATCCTTTAAAGTCTTTCAAAATCAAGTTACTTGGACAGTCACAGAAGCAGTGTAACCACATGTTTTAATTTCCTATTGCAGATGTTGTTTCTTTAGATTCACCAGAAGAAAACCCATTTCAGAAACACATTTTGTTCTTCAACATCTCTATTCCACATTATGAGGAAATCACCAGAGCTGAACTGAGAATTTATATCTCCTGTCACAGGGAAGTTGGGTCCCTCCCTAGGCTGGAAGGCAACATGGTAATTTATGATGTTCTAGATGATGGTCACTGGGAAAACCCAGAAAGTACCAAATCTTTCCTTGTCTCCCACAATATCCAGGAATGTGGTTGGAAGATGTTTGAAGTGTCCAGCGCTGTGAAAAGATGGGTCAGGGCAGACAAACTGGAGACTAAAAATAAGCTAGAGGTTGTTATAGAGACTAAAGCTCTGAGTGGTTTTACCTGTGGGAAGCTGGATGTCAGCGTTACACCTGACACTAAAAATCTGCCCCTGTTAATAGTGTTCTCCAATGACCGCAGCAATGGGACAAAAGAGACCAAAGTGGAGCTCCGCGAGATGATTGTTCATGAACAGGAAAGTGTGCTCAAGAAACTAGGGAAGAACAACACCTCATCTGAAGAGGAACAGTTGGGAGAGGAAAAGGCCATCACTGGATCCCACCTGCATTCCTCCAGAAGCAAGAGAAGCGTTGGAGCCAACCACTGCAGGAGAACTTCCCTCCATGTGAACTTTGAAGAGATTGGCTGGGATTCCTGGATCATTGCACCAAAAGATTATGAAGCCTTTGAGTGTAAAGGAGGTTGCTTCTTCCCTCTGACAGATAATGTCACCCCAACTAAACATGCTATTGTCCAAACTTTGGTGCATCTCCAAAATCCAAAAAAAGCCTCCAAGGCCTGTTGTGTTCCAACCAAACTGGATTCAATCTCCATTCTTTACAAGGATGATGCTGGTGTGCCCACTTTGATATATAACTATGAAGGGATGAAAGTGGCAGAATGTGGCTGCAGGTAGTATACAAGGCAGAATCTGTAGGAATTGGAGTTTTTCTGTCCTGTGTAAATCTGTACAATAGTGATGCAAATGAAGACCATTGCAAACCATGTTTGGAGCAGGGTATGGGGCTGGTTGTTGTTGCTGCTTGTTTTAAGGGAAAATTGGCATTTAAAGAATGGCAATCATTGTAAATAGCCTGCATTATATATCATGGCAAAAATGAATACTGGATTAAAATATTGTGAGATTGAATGAACTATGCATTATCTGGTGACAGTCAGTCAATGCCTTATTTCAAACTTTCTGTTTAATTGACTTTATTTAGATCACAAACTAGAGGATTTTCAATGGGGGTTTAGGATGTCCTGCAAAAATTTAAGAGCTCTTGAAATCTAATTCTCTCAGTCAACTCTGACATTTTCAACTTCGGTAAAACTCAGTAAATGGAATGTTGTCTGCATGATAAAGTCAGGAATCTAAATCCAGGAAGCCTTTTCTCATATCAGTAATCTCAGAGGCTTTTACAGGCAAATTATTTGTTCCTATAAGTGAAGATTTGCAGTATTCAAAACAGAAGAGACTCTCACTTATTTCATTCCAAAGTTTCCTTCTGTGGGTAGCAGGTGCCTTAGTTTCAACTTTCTTATCCTCAGCGTCCCTATTTTTACCCCTTTCTGGCACATACTTGAATGATAAGAAGTGCAGCCTTCCGCTTCTAAGACACTGTTTCCTAGGAGGAGCAGCAGCCCTTATCGCCGCACAAAGATAAGGAGCCACTCTGACCCACTGCATATTCTTAGTATTTCTTTGCAAGAACATGCAGCCAAATGACGTCCAGCCTTAGAAGCTGTATCCTAAGAGCAGCGGGGGTTGGCAGAGCTCAGCACTTTTGAAAAGCCCAGGCTGCTTATTTAGAGGCCTAAATCTGTGGTTCAGAGTCTGGCATGAGGTTCTGATTTTTTTAAAATTTCTTCTTAGGAGGAACTCTATTTACATATCTATTTTGCATACTAAATTACTTCACTCCTTAGAAGTCTGGGAAAAATGGAAAACTTCTATCTGTGTCATATTAAATTGCTGTATGAGAAATATACCATCATACTATCATTCTTCTGACTTCAGTTGTATTTTCACTAAACAAGGACCCAATCTTTTCTGCAATTAAAGTAAATTTCCTTTGATGCTAACGGAGGTTTTGCCTGTAAAAGGACAAACTGTCTTCCATTGTTTGCAGGTGACAGGTGTACATGCTATACAACATCACCATAGTGCACCTCACTTCTACTCCTTCACCACCTACCTAACACACAGGACACACACTACTCCTTCACATATCTACCTGAGAACTCTTTTGAACCAAATCCTTAACAAATTACACATCGATTCAAAAAGGTAAAGAATATTGATGAGGCAAAAAATCTAAACAGTACCCTAATGTACAGAAGCAACACAATTTAAATCGATACATATGTTTTTAATTAGGACAGCCTGTGGGCAAGACTAATTCATTTGGCATGAACAGGTCAGCTTGAAATCCAATACATGGTTTATTTACTATTGTTAACCTAATACAGAGCAAATAGCAGGTGAGTGGGAGCAGGGCAGTTGTAATTCCATCAAGAACTGCTGGTTAGATCACAAACCATGAGCACAAAGCACGATTCACTAGAATTTTTGAACTGATTTATAGTCTTTTTCTATAGAACTGCTCTGCAATTGGATCAGATCTGAGGTCTGGGTCCATGCAAACTCCATACATCCCTAGCTGCATGCCATTAACCTCTTAAGCTTCCCACAGCAGTTGGGGATGATTACAGCAGTAATCATTTTACCACTGGCTTCTGTCACCTTACAGTGATTGTTACGTCTTCCTCCTGCCAGATCCCCTGTATTCTCTCCTCATTTTGTTCCTGTCTCCTAAGCTCCCAATATTTTTCAAAAGTTCTCTTAAGTGACAGAAACAACCAAACATGCACTTGGTGTAATCACATTAGAAGACTTATTCACCTTCATGTCAATGTAATTGTAGCTAAGTGCCCTCCAGTTATCTAAACACAAGGTCACAGCTATATTTTGACTTCACTGAATACAGGACTTTGTCCATAATTAAATGAAAAAATGGGGAAGGGGAAAAACCTTCAGAGAGAGAAATTCTCAAGAATCAGGGGGGGAGCTGGGGGTGGGGGTGTTACATTCTGAAGTCTAACACTGATCTTTACTTCCCTTATTTGGCTAGGGAAAAAAATTACCTCAAACCATTTTTGGCTCAAAATCTCAGCTTCTAGCTATGCTATCAGAATTCCAGAGAAGACCTACAGATTCCATCACAAAACTGGACTAGAAGTTGTTTTTATATTTCAATGAAAAAAATCAATTGAACTTCCTGCCAGCTTTAACAATCCTACGTCCATTTGCTTAGCATTTTGGTTGGCATGGTAGTGAAATGAAACATGAATCTTTCCATAGGGTAATGAACAGGGTCAAGAAAAAATGAGAACCCAGTAGTGACTACAGCTGTTACCATCTTCAGCTTGACTGAAGTGCATGACAAATTGATGTTTGGCTTTACATTTAGCAGCTTGATTTATGTAGTTCTGCACATTTAATTTTAAAGAATTGTTTGAGATCTCTCAGGTTTCAAATGCTTTGGGATGCAACAAGTCGGCCAGGTGGTCATGATGGTTCTAGAGAGTCCACAGGCTGTGAAGAACAGGTAAGTATCTTGCCCCTGCTTCAAGCTGGGTCCCACTGGACACTGAGAATCCCCTCTCTCATCACTGGATTATGAATGTTGACCAGCAGTTACTGAGGAGCAGGCTGGGTGCGGTGTTCAAAGTTAAACAGTTAAACAGTTAAGATAAAAACTTATTTGTTCAACATAAACACAAGGCTGATGTCTGTCCTCCTTCTCAGGCCTGTTACCCATCTGTGTAACAATCCTGTAACATCAGACTCACCAGTTGACTCCACAGCCAATTTTAATGCTAACCTGTAGCACTTCAGTGTGAATAGATAAACCACCTGGTGGAAGGTGGTCAGAAGATACAACTGGTGCTATTTTTACACAGCTTCCCACCTTGACTGTGTACACAGCAGACACAATATTCTCTGATCTCACCCACTCCTCCACGCCATGTCCCAACACAGAAGAGCAGCTGACACAACCTAACACAGAACCAGCAGTCACTAAAAATAAAAATGTCTCAATTTTCACTATTCTTTTCTACAGGTGAAGAGACAATAGCCTTATGGGAATCTAGAGGTGTTTGGCTAGTATCTGCTCAGATACCTTTATACTGTAAAGATCCTGTCAATACAGAAATGTTAAGCTAAATTAATGATTCCTGATGTTCAGAATAAAATATTTTAGATGGTCTCTCAAGGAAACCCATCATTTCTGACACAGCTCTGCCCAACATGGTTAACACTCTCCCAGCACAGCTGATTCCAGCCTCTTCAGCGCCTGGCCTCTACCACACAGGTAATGCACACAGGTGCATGGCCATGCACCATGGAGATCCCCATCTCCACAGGCTGTGAACTCCAGGAAATATCAGTACCTTGCTGTAACTCCTCACAGGCAGCACTGAATCGGTTTGTTACTGTAAAGAGTTGCAAGGTATAGGTAGGAACATATACCAAGCTGGCAAAGCCAACGTAGTAAGTGAGCAATGTCTGCCCTCGGACTGCGGGATTGCTTTGCATCTTCTCTGGCTGCTCTGAACAGCTGACGGGGCACGTCCCTTCTCCCGTGTTAACCCCCCAGCGTACCATTTGTAGTGTGTTCAGAGGTCAGACACAGGGCAGGTCCCTCGGCAGCCCCCGGGGGCTCGGAGCGCTGCTGTCAGGCTGCCAGGCGGGACGCGGTGCCTGCCTGAGGGGCACGCCTGCTCCGAGCCGCCCCGGCCCTCACTGGAGCGCTCTGGAGCCGTGCTTGGCCTGCCCTCAGCCATCAGCGCTTTCTGCAGGCGCTGCCTCGGTGCCGGGCCGGGCTCTCTGCGGTCCGTGCTCCTTCCGGGCCGTCTCCGGGCTGCGGCGCCCCCCGTGTTCCCCACGCCAGTGCCGCTCCCGCACATTTTCTTACTCTCCCTCCCATCTTAAAGCCTCTCGGCATACAGGTGTCTCCTGCCATCTCGCTCTGGGCTGCCCACAGCCTCTTCCACCCTCTCTGTGCCTCCAAGCTGGCCCACTGCCCTGTCTTCCCTGGCTTCTGCCTCCGGGCACCCTCGAAACATGTTGTCCTTCTAAGCTGCACCTGTTTCTTCTCTGTCATCTTCCTTAATGCTTCTGCTGGACCATCAGTCATAATTCAGCTGAAAGCCTGACAGGAAAATCGCTTCAGTGTAGCGCTGGCAAAGGGGACTGGCTGTGTTCACCCCCTTGCTGAGGTGTTTGGTTTGGCCGGAGCCTGGCGCACCCGCCATCAGCCCTCACAAACGCCTTGCGAGCGGCCCAGAGCACCGAGGGAGCGGGGGGAGGGTCCCGGCGGCCTGGCCCCTCGGACTGGGCTGGCAACCAAAGCTTCTGCTCCAGCAGCCGCGGAGAAACCCGGTCCTTTCCAGCTGCCCAGCTAAAGGGCCCAGCTAAAGGGCAGGCAGGAGAGCCAGGACGAGTCTTCAGGGGCGTCAGGCCCTCAGCTGAGACATCTGCAGGAATCAGATCGGTTTGGGGGCAGCCATCTGTGATGGCCACTAAACAAAGCCTTCTGTGGGTGGCTGGACCTCTCAGTGTTTAAAATATAACCCCAGGGTAGGAGGGCTAGATAGAGTATTTAATATTCAATATTTTTTATGGTTGGCTAACTCTGGTGTACCATGCTGAACAAACATGTAAACCTATCCAAAATGTAGGATGTAGAGAATACAGACAATATGATGCAAACACATAATATACCAATTCTTCAGGGACTGCACGTTCAAAAGTATGTTTCTGAACTAGGTCAGGTTGTATATTTTAAATGCATATTCTTGATGACCTCCTGAATCTTATCTAGAATATATATAGTAGTTCATCTCTTCAGCAGAGCTGGTCAATATGAGTTTATGCAGCTGTGCTCCATAAACTATGATGACTCTCCACCTGTTGAATTGGCTGAATTAGAGAGATTAGAGAGATTTCAAAATGGGAATACCATTTTTCTACCCCCACTCAGTCTTACATTAAAAATACAAATCATCTTCTCATTCTTTTTCTTCTCTTTTTCTTGATGACTATAATAAGGAAGGGAAGGGAAGGGAAGGGAAGGGAAGGGAAGGGAAGGGAA